>NC_086449.1:153845481-154145481 GCF_028390025.1 Pseudophryne corroboree
CATATAAGAACTAATTTGTCACCAAGATCTACCCATGGGTGATGCTAATAGGAAGCAATGGAGCTGTTGGTGCTAGTTTTGTGCACAAGCCAGAACACAACCAAAGTAATATAAACTATGATACCGTAAGAAGTACAGTAGCTCATGACTAATTACTGCTGGGCACAGTGTGAAGTGGCGACACCATATAGGTTCTGGTCTGCCGTGGGAACATGTTATGGATGGCTTGGGGAACTATATGTAAGTAGGGCTTCAGAGGGGGCTATGAGGATACACATGCTGGCATAATGCAGTTGCTTTTGCTTTTGATAGTCGCTGTCACTGCAAACTGTAGACTGGTATCACACAGATAGTGTAGGATAATCTTATATTCCACACAGAAAAGTGTTGAATTCCATGAACCGATCCCATGAAATAGTGGACAATAAGCTTTCCTTGTCAAGCAACAAGTGCTTTACTTTATTTTACCTATTAAGAGGGAGATGTATCAAACATTGGAGAGAGATACAGTGGAGAAAGCAACCAATCAGGACCAACCAATCAGTTTCTAAGTGTCAATTTTCAAAATGCAGCCTGTAAATTGACAGAGAAGCTGATCGGTTGGTACTAGGGGAAGATTTCTCAAAACATGGAGAGAGGTAAAGTGGAGAGAGATACAGTACCAACCAATCAGCTTCTAACTGTCATGTTAGAGGCTCTTTTAAAAAAATGAAAGTTACGCACTCTCCCACCTGTTTATCTCTCTCCATGCCTTGATCTAGTCGTTTATCTCTCTCCATTTTATCTCTCCCTAATGTTTTATACATACCTGTCAATCCACAGCAACGCCTAACTACCAGTAAGTATGCTATCACTGTAATAGGCACACTTTCCCAGGCAGAAAACAATTCCCCTAACCAAGGCCATAACTAGGGGTGTGGGAGTGGTGCTGCCGCACAGAGCACAGGCCTCTGTGGCCGGCACCGTTGCTGCCCCATGGTCCCTGCATTTGGCTAGCAGGATGCCTAGATCGGCACACTGCAGCCGGGATCTCTGCTGCAGCACCAGCTGGAGCATCTTGAGGACTCTCTGGGGAATGCAGCCCCTACCAGCACCGAGCGCCCCACCTCCTTTATACCACCATTGGTCAAGGGGCATGGTCAGGTGGTATGGCCGGCACAGGGTGCCCTGCAGCCCTGTTACAGCACTGCCCGTAACACAAAAAGCACACAATGTATTACATAGTAGGGATGGCCATCGATGGGTTAACCATCAGTAGTTTGGGTCTGCGTATCTGTAAAGGCTCGGGGACTGCACATGTGCAGTGGTTAAACGTATTCAGTGTGCTAAGCAGGTCGTACGTAGCTATTTTTCAGTATAATACAGTATATATATTTTTATTGAAACCTGTAAACTGAAATTAATAGACATTATCACGTGTGCAATGGCAGAAAAACTCATACCTTTTCACACTGCAATTGCCGGGTCGCTCCCGGGAATTGGAAACGAGTCATTCCCGGGTGCGATCCGGCATTGGACCCGTGTAGTGTGAACAGGGCGGCTTCCCGATCTGGCAATATGCCGGACCCGATTGCCATCCGGGGGGCGGGGACAGAGGCGGCATCTGGGGCGGGTGCGGAGGCGGCGCTGGAGATGAGATCATCTCCAGCGCCGCCTCTCCCTATACTGTGAATGGGTCCAAGGTCAAATTGACCCGGGTAACCCATTCACACTGCGCCTAAGCCGGTAATAACCTGGGAATAACCCATTTTTATTCCTGGGTTGAAGTACCAGGTCAGGCGACCTGGTAATTCAGCTATCACCCATTCAAACTGCACAGCGACCCGTGTTGACTCAGGTTTTGATACCAGGTTTTTTGTGCAGTGTGAACCGGGTATGAGAGGACAGCTTGGCAAACACTAATAACCCATACAGTATCTCTGCCTTTTCTTTTTCTTTTGAGACTGGTTATAAACCTCTTCCTCCTAGTTAACATGGATAATGCAGAGATCTCTGATTTTTCATGCGGTCAATCTATTTTCACAGTTTACCACGTCCCAGTACCCGGCTATGGGCAGAGCAGTGACTGCACAATTTATCAGGCAACAAAAGGGGAAGATAGCAAAACCTATAGCTGGCAATAGGGTACATGCAAAACCACAGAGGCTTCACTAAATGCCCTCCAGGGATACTGCTGCAAAGCAATCAAATTTGGGTTTCCGAACATGGTTCCAACCCATGTCCCAATTGGGTCAGACCCCGATCACACTGCAGGCTGGACCCGGCACATTGGCAGGTAGACCACTTTCAGACAGCACCTGTGTGCCTGTTTTGCCGGTGCTTGGAGATGACATCATCTCCAAGCGCCGGTGATCCAGCGTTCTGTGTACTATTAACCTGACCTGGGTCGGATGACCTGGATCGCACCGTTCACACCGCACTATTACTCAGGTCGCTTCCAGGGTAGGACCATTTTTCTCTAACCCTTTCACACCATACCTTGACCCCGGTTGCCCCAGCAATAACTTGGGTGAAAAGTTTAATGGAAAAGGGGTAGAAATGAAAAGGCCATGAATACCCAACTATTATCTTTCCAAACTCATATGATAAAAACTTGGTCCTCACTATTAACTTATAAGTCGTTTATTTAATTTATACCATAGACACAAAAAATCCTTACTATCATTTGAGAGATATTAAAATGTTATTGTAGGTGTTCCCTTTTAAAAGTACATACTATATTATAATTTTATGCTGTAACCCAATCATCAATTGTATTTAATTACAACGTTAGTGCTCTAAATGATAATCATAATTGTGACCATAAATATGTAACTTTTAACGACTATCACATTACACTCTGTAAACTGTAGCGTTTCATTTCCTGTGTGTTCTAGCTCAGATGTAATGCAGATATGAAATGGATTGGGAATGATAGACGAAGCTCTGGCAGAATACCGAATAAAGGTCCAATGAAGGTCCATTCTCTCAGGATATCCTCTCCCACCCTGCAGTGTTTATAGAGCTCGGCTATCATTGTGACACGTGGCCTCTCCGCAGAGCTGTAATCTTTCAGCTCTGCTTCTCTCTGACTTGTAATGATAGAGAAAGATGTGACCCAATACATTCCCACTGGTCGGGGCCTCTAAATGCCATATATTGTTACAGTGATTTTTGCAAGATAGTGAAATTGCTGCATGGCATATGAATCCTTAACCCTCAGAGTGAAAGCACATTATTAGATTACCAACCCTGCAGTGTATGGGACACGCCATCTCTCATTTACTGCTTGCCGCTCATCAGTATGAAAGCACTCGGACAGGAAAACAGGATCTGGCTATATCTTCAGTACACTGACCCTTAAACCTTCAACCAGCATGGCAGCTGCAGTCCCTATATACAGTTATATATATATATATATATATATATATATACTGTATATATATATATATAGAGAGAGAGAGAGAATATATATATATATATATACATATATATATATATATATATCTATCCTATATAATAGCCCAGATCTGTCACTCTGTGACTGTGGGGATAATGCTGGGCATGGCCAGGAGCTCTCATTGGGTTAGCAGCAGGTCTATCACACCCAGTCCACAGCCAATTGGGTGAGAAACACCCTCCTACACAGGTTACATCCAATGGGAGGCTCTGCCCTTTGGCTGCTGTGTGTTCCCAGAGCAGGATTAAAAATGGGGCTGATGGAGCTTCAGCTACAGGCCTACACCCCAAAATGGGCCCACTGCATCTGCTTCAACATACCCTCCAACAATTTAAACATAAAAATCGGTAGAAATTCGAAAAGGGGCGCCTTTTCCTATACTTTCAATGGAAGTTTGGAGAGCCAGAAATCGGTACAGACCATAAAAAAAAAAGATACTGTACCTGCCAAAAAGGTACAGTTGGAGGGTTTGAAGCAAGTCTCTGCGCTGTGGGAAAAAAAATCCTTTTACTGCAGCGTCCTATGTCCTGCTGCCAGTCCGCCTGCCCCCTCCGGCATCAACAATCCCCACTCCCTAGCCACGGCGCAGGTGGAACAAAAGCTGCTGCGGCCACCGGCATTGATGTGTATAAAAAAGCGGCGCAGCGGAAGGCTTTCATAACCTTCCCTGCGCCGCATACTCTCTGAACCCCGGAGCCTCCTCTGCGCGTGGTGTCACAGAAATGCCTCCCCGCCACAGCCACGCCGAGATCCCAAGAGGCCCTGACTCCGCAACACAGCCCCGAGATGGCTAATGTAACAGATAGAGTGGGTGATATCGCAGAGGGTAATGTCTGGACGCTGAATCAATGTAAAAGCTGACAGTGCTGTGCAGTGCAGTGGGTGTGCAGTGTCACTGACACTGCACAGCACTCTCACCTTTTACATTGATTCAGCGAGTCAGTCAGTTCTGCCAGCCAGTCACTATTGTTAGCGCCGGTGTCCCAACACGCCACATTACAGGGAAGTAGACGCACTAAATAAACTACAGCTCCCAGCAGCCCTTAGCTCAGGAGCATTCCAGTGCTAAGGGCTGCTGGGAGCTGTAGTTTACTGAGTGCATCTTCTTCCCTGTAATGCGACGCGTAGGAACACCTGCGCTAACAATAGTGACTGGCTGCTTGGCTGCTGTGCAGTCTCCAGGAGAGCCCCTGCCAAAGGGAGGACAGCAGGTTAGCTGCTTCCTTGAGGAGAAGCAGGAGAAGCATTACCTGCCCCTTCCACACTCGCAGTACCTCTGGGCCCCACACCTCCCCTCCACCACCCGCGGTGGCTCCGGAACCCCTTCCCCACCTGCAGCACCCCCGCACTCACCCCTCCCTCACCTGCAGGCACTAGCGCACGCACCTCTCCCCCACCCGTGGCACCCACGCAACCGTTCCTCCCCGCGGTGGCTCTGGACCCCATCCCTCATTTGCCCCTCCCCCATCCACGGCACCACAGCACCAGCCCCTCCCCTACTCACGGCAACTTCCCCCCCCACCCGCGGCACCCCCGGTCCCCCTCCCCATCCGCGTCTCCTCCGCACCCACCACTCCCCCAACCACAGCACCTACTAGGTGATTCATAAGGCCCTGCGTGCACTGTTCACACCGTTGCAAGGGGCTGCGACCCCTTAACCATTGCACGCCCTTTGTCCGTGCAATATTTAACCACTCACACAATTATGATTGGAGGTAATACTCCATATAATAACACACAAGGGCGTGCAAGGGTTAAGGGGGCGTAGCCCTTTACGACGGTGTGAAGAGCGCCTGTAGGGCGCGATGAATCAACTAGTATATATATCTATATATCTATATGTATATATATATATATATATATAGAGAGAGAGAGAGAGAGAGAGAGAAGCAGTGTCTTGATAACGGGTAGCGCACCGAAGCGTTGATGATAAAGGCTGCTTGTATAATTGTCTCATTTGATAATCTCTAAGTGCCATCCATCGGTTCATTTATTTTATGAATAGATATTTATGCTTCTGATGACGGTTGAAATAAACCGAAACGTTAAGCGCTAAGGGCTCGTCTGGTCTTTGGCTCTGAAAAATCCGTGAGTGCCGCCAATCTGCTTGTATATACTGCGGTCGCACACGGTGGATATATATATATATATATATATATATATACATACAAAGTATAGGCAGACGGCACTCCTTTATACATACACAGCAACACTGGTGCCCTCCGTAGATGCCCCAAGCGGAGCACCCAAATAAATATAATCAATGGCTGCACTCAGGTATTATAAAATCAGGACTCATGCATCTGCCATTGACTGTATTATATATATATATATATATACTGTTGTCAATGATATAAACAACACATGACTTTGAGGATAACATTACTTGTTTTATTATAACGAGTTCATGACCTTTATATGTCTGTATGTATATGCTCAAGGTCACCAGATTCTTTGGTGACTGTTAATACCCTTATATAATCTCCTGCTCTGGATGCATCCTGTACTTAAACACAGACGCTCATACTAAACACTTTACAATACCTACCTGGCCATTTGATCAAGGATGTGAGTCATGTGTAGCTGACTACGTACATACTGTACAGACACATCTGTTAGATAGTCCTTCTTCCTGGAGCATCAGATTCCTTCTCCCTCAGCTCTACTGTATAGTAGAGATGAGCGCCGGAAATTTTTCGGGTTTTGTGTTTTGGTTTTGTGTTCGGTTCCGCGGCCGTGTTTTGGGTTCGACCGCGTTTTGGCAAAACCTCACCGATTTTTTTTTGTCGGATTCGGGTGTGTTTTGGATTCGGGTGTTTTTTTCAAAAAACACTAAAAAACAGCTTAAATCATAGAATTTGGGGGTCATTTTGATCCCAAAGTATTATTAACCTCAAAAACCATAATTTACACTCATTTTCAGTCTATTCTGAATACCTCACACCTCACAATATTATTTTTAGTCCTAAAATTTGCACCGAGGTCGCTGGATGACTAAGCTAAGCGACCCTAGTGGCCGACACAAACACCTGGCCCATCTAGGAGTGGCACTGCAGTGTCACGCAGGATGGCCCTTCCAAAAAACACTCCCCAAACAGCACATGACGCAAAGAAAAAAAGAGGCGCAATGAGGTAGCTGTGTGAGTAAGCTAAGCGACCCTAGTGGCCGACACAAACACCTGGCCCATCTAGGAGTGGCACTGCAGTGTCACGCAGGATGTCCCTTCCAAAAAACCCTCCCCAAACAGCACATGACGCAAAGAAAAAAAGAGGCGCAATGAGGTAGCTGTGTGAGTAAGATAAGCGACCCTAGTGGCCGACACAAACACCGGGCCCATCTAGGAGTGGCACTGCAGTGGCACGCAGGATGGCCCTTCCAAAAAACCCTCCCCAAACAGCACATGACGCAAAGAAAAAAAGAGGCGCAATGAGGTAGCTGTGTGAGTAAGATAAGCGACCCTAGTGGCCGACACAAACACCGGGCCCATCTAGGAGTGGCACTGCAGTGTCACGCAGGATGTCCCTTCCAAAAAACCCTCCCCAAACAGCACATGACGCAAAGAAAAAAAGAGGCGCAATGAGGTAGCTGTGTGAGTAAGCTAAGCGACCCTAGTGGCCGACACAAACACCGGGCCCATCTAGGAGTGGCACTGCAGTGTCACGCAGGATGTCCCTTCCAAAAAACCCTCCCCAAACAGCACATGACGCAAAGAAAAAAAGAGGCGCAATGAGGTAGCTGTGTGAGTAAGCTAAGCGACCCTAGTGGCCGACACAAACACCGGGCCCATCTAGGAGTGGCACTGCAGTGTCACGCAGGATGTCCCTTCCAAAAAACCCTCCCCAAACAGCACATGACGCAAAGAAAAAAAGAGGCGCAATGAGGTAGCTGTGTGAGTAAGATAAGCGACCCTAGTGGCCGACACAAACACCGGGCCCATCTAGGAGTGGCACTGCAGTGGCACGCAGGATGGCCCTTCCAAAAAACCCTCCCCAAACAGCGCATGACGCAAAGAAAAAAAGAGGCGCAATGAGGTAGCTGTGTGAGTAAGATAAGCGACCCTAGTGGCCGACACAAACACCGGGCCCATCTAGGAGTGGCACTGCAGTGGCACGCAGGATGGCCCTTCCAAAAAACCCTCCCCAAACAGCACATGACGCAAAAAATTAAATTAAGAAAAATTAATTAATTAATTAAATTAAGAAAAATTAAAGAAAAAAGAGGTGCAAGATGGAATTGTCCTTGGGCCCTCCCACCCACCCTTATGTTGTATAAACAGGACATGCACACTTTAACCAACCCATCATTTCAGTGACAGGGTCTGCCACACGACTGTGACTGAAATGACGGGTTGGTTTGGACCCCCACCAAAAAAGAAGCAATTAATCGCTCCTTGCACAAACTGGCTCTACAGAGGCACGATCTCCACCTCATCATCATCCTCCGATATATCACCGTGTACATCCCCCTCCTCACAGATTATCAATTCGTCCCCACTGGAATCCACCATCTCAGCTCCCTGTGTACTTTGTGGAGGCAATTGCTGCTGGTGAATGTCTCCACGGAGGAATTGATTATAATTCATTTTAATGAACATCATCTTCTCCACATTTTCTGGATGTAACCTCGTACGCCGATTGCTGACAAGGTGAGCGGCGGCACTAAACACTCTTTCGGAGTACACACTTGTGGGAGGGCAACTTAGGTAGAATAAAGCCAGTTTGTGCAAGGGCCTCCAAATTGCCTCTTTTTCCTGCCAGTATAAGTACGGACTGTGTGACGTGCCTACTTGGATGCGGTCACTCATATAATCCTCCACCATTCTTTCAATGGTGAGAGAATCATATGCAGTGACAGTAGACGACATGTCCGTAATCGTTGTCAGGTCCTTCAGTCCGGACCAGATGTCAGCATCAGCAGTCGCTCCAGACTGCCCTGCATCACCGCCAGCGGGTGGGCTCGGAATTATGAGCCTTTTCCTCGCACCCCCAGTTGCGGGAGAATGTGAAGGAGGAGATGTTGACAGGTCGCGTTCCGCTTGACTTGACAATTTTCTCACCAGCAGGTCTTTGAACCCCAGCAGACTTGTGTCTGCCGGAAAGAGAGATCCAAGGTAGGCTTTAAATCTAGGATCGAGCACGGTGGCCAAAATGTAATGCTCTGATTTCAACAGATTGACCACCCGTGAATCCTTGTTAAGCGAATTAAGGGCTCCATCCACAAGTCCCACATACCTAGCGGAATCGCTCCGTGTTAGCTCCTCCTTCAATGTCTCCAGCTTCTTCTGCAAAAGCCTGATGAGGGGAATGACCTGACTCAGGCTGGCAGTGTCTGAACTGACTTCACGTGTGGCAAGTTCAAAGGGCATCAGAACCTTGCACAATGTTGAAATCATTCTCCACTGCGCTTGAGACAGGTGCATTCCACCTCCTATATTGTGCTCAATTGTATAGGCTTGAATGGCCTTTTGCTGCTCCTCCAACCTCTGAAGCATATAGAGGGTTGAATTCCACCTCGTTACCACTTCTTGCTTCAGATGATGGCAGGGCAGGTTCAGTTGTTTTTGGTGGTGCTCCAGTCTTCTGTACGTGGTGCCTGTACACCGAAAGTGTCCCGCAATTCTTCTGGCCACCGACAGCATCTCTTGCACGCCCCTGTCGTTTTTTAAAAAATTCTGCACCACCAAATTCAAGGTATGTGCAAAACATGGGACGTGCTGGAATTTGCCCATATTTAATGCACACACAATATTGCTGGCGTTGTCCGATGCCACAAATCCACAGGAGAGTCCAATTGGGGTAAGCCATTCCGCGATGATCTTCCTCAGTTGCCGTAAGAGGTTTTCAGCTGTGTGCGTATTCTGGAAAGCGGTGATACAAAGCGTAGCCTGCCAGGAAAGAGTTGGCGTTTGCGAGATGCTGCTACTGGTGCCGCCGCTGCTGTTCTTGCGGCGGGAGTCCATACATCTACCCAGTGGGCTGTCACAGTCATATAGTCCTGACCCTGCCCTGCTCCACTTGTCCACATGTCCGTGGTTAAGTGGACATTGGGTACAACTGCATTTTTTAGGACACTGGTGAGTCTTTTTCTGACGTCCGTGTACATTATCGGTATCACCTGCCTAGAGAAGTGGAACCTAGATGGTATTTGGTAACGGGGGCACACTACCTCAAGAAATTGTCTAGTTCCCTGTGAACTAACGGCGGATACCGGACGCACGTCTAACACCAACATAGTTGTCAAGGCCTCAGTTATCCGCTTTGCAGCAGGATGACTGCTGTGATATTTCATCTTCCTCGCAAAGGACTGTTGGACAGTCAATTGCTTACTGGAAGTAGTACAAGTGGGCTTACGACTTCCCCTCTGGGATGACCATCGACTCCCAGCAGCAACAACAGCAGCGCCAGCAGCAGTAGGCGTTACACGCAAGGATGCATCGGAGGAATCCCAGGCAGGAGAGGAATCGTCAGAATTGCCAGTGACATGGCCTGCAGGACTATTGGCATTCCTGGGGAAGGAGGAAATTGACACTGAGGGAGTTGGTGGGGTGGTTTGCGTGAGCTTGGTTACAAGAGGAAGGGATTTACTGGTCAGTGGACTGCTTCCGCTGTCGCCCAAAGTTTTTGAACTTGTCACTGACTTATTATGAATGCGCTGCAGGTGACGTATAAGGGAGGATGTTCCGAGGTGGTTAACGTCCTTACCCCTACTTATTACAGCTTGACAAAGGCAACACACGGCTTGACAAATGTTGTCCGCATTTCTGGTGAAATACTTCCACACCGAAGAGCTGATTTTTTTGGTATTTTGACCAGGCATGTCAATGGCCCTATTCCTCCCACGGACAACAGGTGTCTCCCCGGGTGCCTGACTTAAACAAACCACCTCACCATCAGAATCCTCCTGGTCAATTTCCTCCCCAGCGCCAGCAACACCCATATCCTCCTCATCCTGGTGTACTTCAACACTGACATCTTCAATCTGACTATCAGGAACTGGACTGCGGGTGCTCCTTCCAGCACTTGCAGGGGGCGTGCAAATGGTGGAAGGCGCATGCTCTTCACGTCCAGTGTTGGGAAGGTCAGGCATCGCAACCGACACAATTGGAGTCGGACTCTCCTTGTGGATTTTGGGATTTCGAAGAACGCACAGTTCTTTGCGGTGCTTTTGCCAGCTTGAGTCTTTTCATTTTTCTAGTGAGAGGCTGAGTGCTTCCATCCTCATGTGAAGCTGAACCACTTCCATGAACATAGGCCAGGGCCTCAGCCGTTCCTTGCCACTCCGTGTGGTAAATGGCATATTGGCAAGTTTACGCTTCTCCTCCGACAATTTTATTTTAGATTTTGGAGTCCTTTTTTTACTGATATTTGGTGTTTTGGATTTTACATGCTCTGTACTATGACATTGGGCATCGGCCTTGGCAGACGACGTTGCTGGCATTTCATCGTCTCGGCCATGACTAGTGGCAGCAGCTTCAGCACGAGGTGGAAGTGGATCTTGATCTTTCCCTAATTTTGGAACCTCAACATTTTTGTTCTCCATATTTTAATAGGCACAACTAAAAGGCACCTCAGGTAAACAATGGAGATGGATGGATACTAGTATACAATTATGATGGACTGCCGAGTGCCGACACAGAGGTAGCTACAGCCGTGGACTACCGTACTGTGTCTGCTGCTAATATAGACTGGATGATAATGAGATGAAATCAATATAATATCACTAGTACTGCAGCCGGACAGGTATGTATATTTATTATGTAATGACTGATGACGGACCTGCTGGACACTGTCAGCTCAGCAGCACCGCAGACTGCTACAGTAAGCTACTATACTATAGTAGTATGTACAAAGAAGAAAGAAAGAAAAAAAAACCACGGGGAGGTGGTATACAATTATGGATGGACTGCCGAGTGCCGACACAGAGGTAGCTACAGCCGTGGACTAACGTACTGTGTCTGCTGCTAATATAGACTGGATGATAATGAGATGAAATCAATATAATATCACTAGTACTGCAGCCGGACAGGTATGTATATTTATTATGTAATGACTGATGACGGACCTGCTGGATACTGTCAGCTCAGCAGCACCGCAGACTGCTACAGTAAGCTACTATACTATAGTAGTATGTACAAAGAAGAAAGAAAAAAAAAACCACGGGGAGGTGGTATACAATTATGGATGGACTGCCGAGTGCCGACACAGAGGTAGCTACAGCCGTGGACTACCGTACTGTGTCTGCTGCTAATATAGACTGGATGATAATGAGATGAAATCAATATAATATCACTAGTACTGCAGCCGGACAGGTATGTATATTTATTATGTAATGACTGATGACGGACCTGCTGGACACTGTCAGCTCAGCAGCACCGCAGACTGCTACAGTAAGCTACTATACTATAGTAGTATGTACAAAGAAGAAAGAAAAAAAAAACCACGGGGAGGTGGTATACAATTATGGATGGACTGCCGAGTGCCGACACAGAGGTAGCTACAGCCGTGGACTAACGTACTGTGTCTGCTGCTAATATAGACTGGATGATAATGAGATGAAATCAATATAATATCACTAGTACTGCAGCCGGACAGGTATGTATATTTATTATGTAATGACTGATGACGGACCTGCTGGACACTGTCAGCTCAGCAGCACCGCAGACTGCTACAGTAAGCTACTATACTATAGTAGTATGTACAAAGAAGAAAGAAAAAAAAAAACCACGGGGAGGTGGTATACAATTATGGATGGACTGCCGAGTGCCGACACAGAGGTAGCTACAGCCGTGGACTACCGTACTGTGTCTGCTGCTAATATAGACTGGATGATAATGAGATGAAATCAATATAATATCACTAGTACTGCAGCCGGACAGGTATGTATATTTATTATGTAATGACTGATGACGGACCTGCTGGACACTGTCAGCTCAGCAGCACCGCAGACTGCTACAGTAAGCTACTATACTATAGTAGTATGTACAAAGAAGAAAGAAAAAAAAAAACCACGGGGAGGTGGTATACAATTATGGATGGACTGCCGAGTGCCGACACTGAGGTAGCTACAGCCGTGGACTAACGTACTGTGTCTGCTGCTAATATAGACTGGATGATAATGAGATGAAATCAATATAATATCACTAGTACTGCAGCCGGACAGGTATGTATATTTATTATGTAATGACTGATGACGGACCTGCTGGACACTGTCAGCTCAGCAGCACCGCAGACTGCTACAGTAAGCTACTATACTATAGTAGTATGTACAAAGAAGAAAGAAAAAAAAAAACCACGGGGAGGTGGTATACAATTATGGATGGACTGCCGAGTGCCGACACAGAGGTAGCTACAGCCGTGGACTAACGTACTGTGTCTGCTGCTAATATAGACTGGATGATAATGAGATGAAATCAATATATATGTATATATAATATCACTAGTACTGCAGCCGGACAGGTATATATATTTATTATGTAATGACTGATGACGGACCTGCTGGACACTGTCAGCTCAGCAGCACCGCAGACTGCTACAGTAAGCTACTATAGTAGTATGTATAAAGAAGAATGGAAAAAAAAAAAAAAACCACGGGTAGGTGGTATACAATATTATATATATATATTATATACAATTATATATATATACCGTATATACTCGAGTATAAGTCGACCCGAATATAAGCCGAGGCACCTAATTTTACCACAAAAAACTGGGAAAAATTACTGACTCTAGTATAAGCCTAGGGTGGGAAATGCACGGTGCCAGGGGTTTTCATGCTCAGGGTGTCATGCTCGTTGCCAGGGATTTTATGCGGTAGGTGTTATGCTTGTTGCCAGGGGGTAATGTTTGTTTCTAGGGTTGTGCCCCCAGTGCCACATATACCCCCAGTGACAGATAAAAACATGCCCCCGTTGCTTTGCCCCCAGTAGTTATGCCCCTTCTTTGCCCCCAGTATTTGTGCCCCCTCTTTCATTGCCCACAGTAGTTATGACCCCTCTTTCTTTGCCCCAGTAGTTGTGGTGCCCCCTTTCTTTGCCCCCAGTAGTTGTTGTGCCCCCTTTCTTTGCGCCCAGTAGTTGTGCCCCCTTTCTTTGCCCCCAGTAGTTGTTGTGCCCCCTTTGTTTGCCCCCTGTTACTGTGCCCCCTTTGCAGCTTACAAACATAAACACACACTAAAACAATACTTACCACTGCCCCGCTCCTGCTTCCAGACCGCTTCTTCTGCTGCTGCGCTGCTCCGCTCCGTCTGGCCGCTGCTCCGCTCCGTCTGGCCGCCGCTCCATCTGTTCATCCGCTCCGTCTGGCCGCCGCTCCATCTGGATCCCCGCTCCGTCTGGCCGCCGCTCCATCTGGTCGCCGCTCCGTCTGGCCGCCCGCGCCGGCGCCCGCTTCCCGGCACCCGATCATCTCTATGGGAGAGACGTCATGACGTCTCTCCCATAGCAACGCCGCACAGACACTAGAGGTCAATAATGACCTCTAGTGTCTGTCCCTGGAGCCGGCTGCAGCGGACGCCCACACAGCCCACGGCGTCTGCTGCAGCCGTTGACTCGAGTATAAGCCGAGGGGGGCTTTTTCAGCATAGAAAACTGTGCTGAAAAAGTCGGCTTATACTCGAGTATATACGGTATATATATTAAACTGGTGGTGGTGATTGATTATTAAACTGGTGGTCAGGTCACTGGTCACACTATCAGCAACTTGCAAGTAGTACTCCTAAGCAGACAATCACAAAATATATTATACTGGTCTGGTGGTCAGTGTGGTCACAATGGCAGTGTGGCACTGACTCTGGCAGCAAAAGTGTGCACTGTACGTTATATGTACTCCTGAGTCCTGCTCTCAGACTCTAACTGCTCCCCACTGTCAGTGTCTCCCCCACAAGTCAGATAATTAATACAGTCACACTATCTAATCTATATCACTTCAGCAAGTAGTAGTAGTATAGTAGTACTCCTCCTAATAATGCTCCCCAAAATTACTACTACTGTGTCTCTCTCTACTGTCTCACTCTCTTCTCTAAATGGAGAGGACGCCAGCCACGTCCTCTCCCTATGAATCTCAATGCACGTGTGAAAATGGCAGCGACGCGCGGCTCCTTATATAGAATCCGAGTCTCGCGATAGAATCCGAGCCTCGCGAGAATCCGACAGCGGGATGATGACGTTCGGGCGCGCTCGGGTTAACCGAGCAAGGCGGGAAGATCCGAGTCGCTCGGACCCGTGTAAAAAAACCTGAAGTTCGGACGGGTTCGGTTTCCGAGGAACCGAACCCGCTCATCTCTACTGTATAGTCCATACTTTTTCATTATTCACAAAAATGTTTGTAAAATAGGTGGTTGTGGTTTAGCTAATGATATATTGGTGTAAGATTGCCTGATAAAGATGTCCATATTTTCTTTACTTTCATTACACATAGCACAACTACAGTATACAACGTATATGCAGTCTCCCCAAGAGACAGTCATTGATTTGATATTACAGTAGTGGATTGGGAAAGAGACCTTAAAGTAGGGAGTAAAGCATTGCAGTCATCATGCCACTGCCTAGAAAGACCTGATCTATGCAAGTTTACATTTCAAGCCAAATTAGCTATACTTGTTGGACAACCAAACAACCACTGTAATCTCTGTGCTATTATGATGGACTGATGAAAATAAGAGAATTAGGACTATTCGACCTAATTCAGTAAGGATTGCAAACACTGCTAATTAGCAGAATATGCAATCCTTTGGATCGCATGCTGGGTCCCACCCATCACAGGCACACCTCCCCCAGTTTCACAAGCAGAAATTGAGAACACGTCGCAATTTCTGCTTCTTAGCAGAAACTAAGGATGGCTCCTGCCTTCCAGGAGTCCCGTCGCCATGTTCTCGATCACGGCGGCTGCGTGTGACATCACGCAGCTGCCGTAACCATGCCCCCGAAACGCCCCCACCACCCACCGCACAACCGCCGCAACGCTCCATCTCCTCCCTGGAAACAGAGTGTTGCCCTCCCTAACCCCCCCCCCCCCCCTTCCGCATCCACCTCTGCCTGATTCGCAAGCAGAGGCGAGCACATTTTCTGCGGCTCCCCCCAGAAAATGTGGGTGCATGTGCCCGCATCTTTTTCTCAAAATTTACGGTTGGATCGCACACTGCCATCCAACCTGAATTAGGCCCATTGTACGGATGCTATAGTTTTACATAAAATTTATTAAAAACATCAGAAGTGCTCGAAAAACAAGCATGTCTTATCACCACTATTTGCGGCATTTTTGGGAACTATGGTAGTTGCAGTACAATTTATCATGGCCTTCTACCGGGACAACTACAGTACACTGATAAACATTTTTGCAGCTGAAAGTTAAAACCTGTATTTCTCTAACGTCCTAGTGGATGCTGGGGACTCCGAAAGGACCATGGGGAATAGCGGCTCCGCAGGAGACTGGGCACAAAGTAAAAGCTTTAGGACTAGCTGGTGTGCACTGGCTCCACCCCCTATGACCCTCCTCCAAGCCTCAGTTAAGATTTTGTGCCCGAACGAGAAGGGTGCAATCTAGGTGGCTCTCCTGAGCTGCTTAGAGTAAAAGTTTAAATAGGTTTTTTATTTTCAGTGAGACCTGCTGGCAACAGGCTCACTGCATCGAGGGACTAAGGGGAGAAGAAGCGAACTCACCTGCGTGCAGAGTGGATTGGGCTTCTTAGGCTACTGGACATTAGCTCCAGAGGGACGATCACAGGCCCAGCCATGGATGGGTCCCGGAGCCGCGCCGCCGGCCCCCTTACAGATGCTGAAGCAAGAAGAGGTCCATAAATCGGCGGCAGAAGACTTTCCTGTCTTCATAAGGTAGCGCACAGCACTGCAGCTGTGCGCCATTGCTCTCAGCACACTTCACACTTCGGTCACTGAGGGTGCAGGACGCTGGGGGGGGTGCGCCCTGGGAAGCAATGAATTTACCTTATTTGGCAAAAAATACATCACATATAGCTCCTGGGCTATGTGGATGTATTTAACCCCTGCCAGTTTTCCAGAAAAAAGCGGGAGAAGAGCCCGCCGTGAAGGGGGCGGGGCCTATCTCCTCAGCACACAGCGCCATTTTTCCCACACAGCTCCGCTGGTAGGAAGGCTCCCAGAATCTCCCCTGCATCCTGCAACTACAGAAACAGGGTAAAAAAGAGAGGGGGGCACTTATTTGGCAAAATAACAGATATAAGCAGCTATAAGGGATAGACACTTATTGTAAGGTTGTCCCTATACATATATAGCGCTCTGGTGTGTGCTGGCAAACTCTCCCTCTGTCTCCCCAAGGGGCTAAGTGGGTCCTGTCCTCTATCAGAGCATTCCCTGTGTGTGTGCTGGGTGTCGGTACGTGTGTGTCGACATGTATGAGGAGGAAAATGATGTGGAGGCGGAGCAATTGCCTATAATGGTGATGTCACCCCCTAGGGAGTCGACACCTGAATGGATGGCCGTAATTAAGGAATTACGTGACAGTGTCGGCATGTTACAGAAAACTGTTGACGACATGAGACAGCCGGCAGCTCAGTTAGTGCCTGTCCAGGCGTCTCAAACACCGTCAGGGGCTATTAAACGCCCGTTACCTCAGTGGGTCGACACGGACCCAGACACAGACACTGACTCCAGTGTCGACGGTGAAGAAACAAACGTATTTTCCAGTAGGGCCACACGTTACATGATCACGGCAATGAAGGAGGTTTTGCACATCTCTGATACTGCAAGTACCACAAAAAGGGGTATTATGTGGGGTGTGAAAAAACTACCCGTAGTTTTTCCTGAATCAGATGAATTGAATGAAGTGTGTGATGAAGCGTGGGTTACCCCCGACAAAAAACTGCTAATTTCTAAAAAATTATTGGCACTATATCCCTTCCCACCAGAGGTTAGGGCTCGTTGGGAAACACCCCCTAGGGTGGATAAGGCGCTCACACGCTTATCAAAACAAGTGGCGTTACCGTCTCCAGAAACGGCCGCCCTTAAGGAGCCAGCAGATAGGAGGCTGGAAAATATCCTTAAAAGTATATACACACATACTGGTGTTATACTGCGACCAGCAATCGCCTCAGCCTGGATGTGCAGTGCTGGGGTGGCTTGGTCGGATTCCCTGACTGAAAATATTGATACTCTGGACAGGGACAATATATTATTGACTATAGAGCATTTAAAGGATGCATTCCTATATATGCGAGATGCACAGAGAGACATTTGCACTCTGGCATCAAGAGTAAGTGCGATGTCCATTTCTGCCAGAAGAGGATTATGGACGCGACAGTGGTCAGGGGATGCGGATTCCAAACGGCATATGAAAGTATTGCTGTATAAAGGGGAGGAGTTATTTGGGGGCGGTCTATCGGACCTGGTGGCCACGGCAACGGCTGGGAAATCCACCTTTTTACCCCAAGTCACCTCGCAGCAGAAAAAGATACCGCCTTTTCAGGCTCAGTCCTTTCGTTCCCATAAGGGCAAGCGGGCAAAAGGCCACTCATATCTGCCCCGGGGCAGAGGAAGGGGAAAAAGACTGCAACAGACAGCTTCTTCCCACGACCAGAAGCCCTCCCCCGCTTCTGCCAAGTCCTCAGCATGACGCTGGGGCCTTACAAGCGGACTCAGGCACGGTGGGGGCCCGTCTCAAGAATTTCAGCGCGCAGTGGGCTCACTCGCAAGTGGACCCCTGGATCCTGCAGGTAGTATCTCAGGGGTACAAATTGGAATTCGAGACGTCTCCCCCTCGCCGGTTCCTGAAGTCTGCTTTACCAACGTCTACCCCCGACAGGGAGGCGGTATTGGAAGCCTTTCACAAGCTGTATTCCCAGCAAGTGATAATCAAGGTACCCCTCCTACAACAGGGAAAGGGGTATTACTCCACGCTGTTTGTGGTACCGAAGCCGGACGGCTCGGTGAGACCCATTTTAAATCTGAAAGCCTTGAACACTTGCATAAAAAGGTTCAAGTTCAAGATGGAGTCACTCAGAGTAGTGATAGCGAACCTGGAAGAAGGGGACTACATGGTGTCTCTGGACATCAAGGATGCTTACCTCCATGTCCCAATTTGCCCTTCTCACCAAGGGTACCTCAGGTTTGTGGTACAGAACTGTCACTATCAGTTTCAGACGCTGCCGTTTGGATTGTCCACGGCACCCCGGGTCTTTACCAAGGTAATGGCCGAAATGATGATTCTTCTTCGAAGAAAAGGCGTCTTAATTATCCCTTACTTGGACGATCTCCTGATAAGGGCACGGTCCAGAGAACAGTTAGAGGTCGGAGTAGCACTATCTCAAATAGTACTACGACAGCACGGATGGATTCTAAATATTCCAAAATCGCAGCTGATTCCGACGACACGTCTGCTGTTCCTAGGGATGATTCTGGACACAGTACAGAAAAAGGTGTTTCTCCTGGAAGAGAAAGCCAGGGAGTTATCCGACCTAGTCAGGAAACTCCTAAGACCAGGCCAGGTGTCAGTGCATCAGTGCACAAGGGTCCTGGGAAAGATGGTGGCTTCTTACGAAGCGATTCCATTCGGCAGATTCCACGCAAGAACTTTTCAGTTGGATCTGCTAGACAAATGGTCCGGATCGCATCTTCAAATGCATCAGCGGATAACCCTGTCTCCAAAGACAAGGGTGTCTCTCCTGTGGTGGTTACAGAGTGCTCATCTCCTAGAGGGCCGCTGATTCGGCATTCAGGATTGGGTCCTGGTGACCACGGATGCCAGCCTGAGAGGCTGGGGAGCAGTCACACAGGGAAAAAATTTCCAGGGCTTGTGGTCAAGCATGGAAACGTCACTTCACATAAATATCCTGGAACTAAGGGCCATTTACAATGACCTAAGTCAGGCAAGGCCTCTGCTTCAGGGTCAGCCAGTATTGATCCAGTCGGACAACATCACGGCAGTCGCCCACGTAAACAGACAGGGCGGCACAAGAAGCAGGAGGGCAATGACGGAAGTGACAAGGATTCTTCGCTGGGCGGAAAATCATGTGATAGCACTGTCAGCAGTGTTCATTCCGGGAGTGGACAACTGGGAAGCAGACTTCCTCAGCAGACACGATCTTCACCCGGGGGAGTGGGGACTTCACCCAGAAGTCTTCCACATGATTGTAAACCGTTGGGAAAAACCAAAGGTGGACATGATGGCGTCTCGCCTCAACAAAAAACTGGACAGATATTGCTCCAGGTCAAGGGACCCTCAGGCAATAGCTGTGGACGCTCTGGTAACACCGTGGGTGTACCGGTCAGTGTATGTGTTCCCTCCTCTTCCTCTCATACCAAAAGTACTGAGAATCATAAGAAGGAGAGGAGTAAAGACTATACTCGTGGCTCCGGATTGGCCAAGAAGGACTTGGTACCCGGAAATTCAAGAGATGCTCACGGAAGACCCGTGGCCTCTACCTCTAAGACAGGACCTGCTCCAGCAGGGACCATGTCTGTTCCAAGACTTACCGCGGCTGCGTTTGACGGCATGGCGGTTGAACGCCGGATCCTGAAGGAAAAAGGCATTCCGGATGAAGTCATCCCTACCCTGATCAAAGCCAGGAAGGATGTAACCGTACAACATTATCACCGTATTTGGCGTAAATATGTTGCGTGGTGCGAGGCCAGGAAGGCCCCTACGGAGGAATTTCAACTGGGTCGATTCCTGCATTTCCTGCAAACAGGACTGTCTATGGGCCTCAAATTAGGGTCCATTAAGGTCAAATTTCGGCCCTGTCGATATTCTTCCAAAAAGAACTAGCTTCTGTTCCTGAAGTTCAGACGTTTGTCAAGGGAGTACTGCATATACAGCCTCCTTTTGTGCCTCCAGTGGCACCTTGGGATCTCAATGTAGTGTTGGGATTCCTAAAATCACATTGGTTTGAACCACTCACCACTGTGGACTTGAAATATCTCACATGGAAAGTGGTAATGCTGTTAGCTCTGGCTTCAGCCAGGCGTGTATCAGAATTGGCGGCTTTATCCTATAAAAGCCCTTACCTAATTTTTCATACGGACAGGGCAGAATTGAGGACTCGTCCTCAATTTCTCCCTAAGGTGGTTTCAGCATTTCACTTAAACCAACCTATTGTGGTGCCTGCGGCTACTAGGGACTTGGAGGATTCCAAGTTGCTGAACGTAGTCAGGGCCCTGAAAATATATGTTTCCAGGACGGCTGGAGTCAGAAAATCTGACTCGCTGTTTATCCTGTATGCACCCAACAAGCTGGGTGCTCCTGCTTCTAAGCAGACGATTGCTCGTTGGATTTGTAGTACAATTCAGCTTGCACATTCTGTGGCAGGCCTGCCACAGCCAAAATCTATAAAAGCCCATTCCACACGGAAAGTGGGCTCATCTTGGGCGGCTGCCCGAGGGGTCTCGGCTTTACAACTTTGCCGAGCTGCTACTTGGTCAGGGGCAAACACGTTTGCTAAATTCTACAAATTTGATACCCTGGCTGAGGAGGACCTGGAGTTCTCTCATTCGGTGCTGCAGAGTCATCCGCACTCTCCCGCCCGTTTGGGAGCTTTGGTATAATCCCCATGGTCCTTTCGGAGTCCCCAGCATCCACTAGGACGTTAGAGAAAATAAGAATTTACTTACCGATAATTCTATTTCTCATAGTCCGTAGTGGATGCTGGGCGCCCATCCCAAGTGCGGATTGTCTGCATTACTTGTACATAGTTATTGTTACAAAAATCGGGTTATTGTTGTTGTGAGCCATCTTTTCAGAGGCTCCTTCTGTTATCATGCTGTTAACTGGGTTCAGATCACAAGTTGTACGGTGTGATTGGTGTGGCTGGTATGAGTCTTACCCGGGATTCAAAATTCTTCCTTATTGTGTACGCTCGTCCGGGCACAGTATCCTAACTGAGGCTTGGAGGAGGGTCATAGGGGGAGGAGCCAGTGCACACCAGCTAGTCCTAAAGCTTTTACTTTGTGCCCAGTCTCCTGCGGAGCCGCTATTCCCCATGATCCTTTCGGAGTCCCCAGCATCCACTACGGACTATGAGAAATAGAATTATCGGTAAGTAAATTCTTATTTTTTTCTGTTGGTCCCATTAGTTTTGGTGCACATGTGTTCTGTTGGAACCAGAGAAAGCAGAGGTTTCTGTATGGATCTGTATTTGAACTACAAAAGCTATTTCCATATAGTGTTCAGTGATACAGTAGATACTGTAAATAGCACAAAGTCAATGTCCATATACACTGTATGAGTTTTATTCTATCTGTACAGTAAATATCTGCAATCTCTCTTGTTTTGTATATAGTAACTTTATTTAATTTTGTAAAAATGATGCAGTAACTGCTGTTTCCGCATGGGTAATGGGGCTGTAAGGCTCGATCAATAAGCTTCCTCATTCTATATAACAAATAAAAAGGCTTTGATGAAAGACCCTGTTGAAATTTCAGCACATTATGGGCCCATTTATCAACAAGTGATAAAACTTGTGACGTATGATACATGATGCTCCAGCCAATCAGCTCCCAGTTGTCATTTGTTTACTAACTGAAATAATGACAGTTGATAGATGATTGGTTGGAGCTCCATTTATCATATGCAGCAAGTTTTACATAGAAAGGAAAAGAGGAGTGATATCAAGCCGACGTATTGAGTGGATGCATCAGAATCTTTTTCTTTTTTCAGAGAACGTTAGTGCTATGCATATTCCGCACACAGTTTACAAACTAGACTTTTTCGTTATTGTTGTATCCCATAATATAAGACTCCGGCATGAGAGAAGAAAAATAGCTCCGTCATCCAGATAAAACATATCCAGCTGCCATTGATAATTCTGTTTGCCTCCAGGGATGAATAATATAAAAACACATGGCAGTTTAAGAGTAAACTGCAGATCAAATTAAAATTCAATATAACCAACAGAAAAATAAATAAATTCATTTCATTATTCGTCTGGATTCCTCATCTAAGATTTATTCCTGGAGCAGCTGTGTTCTGGCCTTGCAAATACATCTGACTTATTATGGTAATGTACAAGGGATACATTGACTGGGATGCAGGATACTCACAGCCAACAGATATAACCCGTTTATGGACAATAAAGTTTTGAAGACAATTAACAAAACCTGGATACAGAGAGCTAAACGGATCTAAATGATGTTAAATTACTTTTATTTAAAGATATTGAAAGGTTTAACCATATCTGCCAACTTTTTCCCATTTCCACCAGGAGATCCCAGAGTGCGACAGCAAGGTAAGAGAAACGGGTCATGCTGGTCACAAATCACATAATGGCTGCAAAACTCGCCCCACACGCCTAAATATTATACTGGATCTACTTTAATAACCGTAAAACAAAAACAGTAAGGTAAAAATTTACTAAAGCTTCTAAAACAGAGAATTGGTGATGTTGCTCATAGCAACCAATCAGATGCTGTCTATCATTTTCTAAAAGGCAATAGAGAAATAATAGACAGCATCTAAATGGTTGCTTTGGCAACATCACCATTCTCTGTTTTAGAAGCTTTAGTAAATTTACCCCTTACTGTTTTTGTTTTACAGTGATTAAAGTAGTCCGTGTCCTGTAATAGCCGCGGCTTACTCTGAGCCGGAAACCTCACTGCCGCTTCATGCTCACATTTGCGCTGTTAGTCTGTCTCTCTGTAACGCCACAACGGGGACAGGTTCACATGGTACAGATGTCTCAAGAGTCCAAATCTCTGACGCGTTTCGCTCCCCTATTGGGGGTTTTATCAAAGAGTCTGAGCCTCACTCTACCCTTACCGCCTTACAGGGGTAATCTCCTGAAGTGGTGAAATATCAATTTACCTGCACACTATATGATCACAGCCTCATGGAGAGGTAAACAGGCAAAGTAACCATATTATTAAAGGCAGATTATCTAAAGACTGTGGGACGTAGCACCTGGAGTAACGGGATTTAAGTGTGCCTGAGACTGATCTGATATAGGTGTGGAGACAAGATTATTATCTGTTTTCTATCAGAATATTATAGAATATTGATGCACCTCCTATACAGTTGGGCAAATCTCAGTCTGGATAATATGTTTTGCTTTACAGTTTATAGTGAGCATATTTTTTAATGTGCACTTTTGTTTATTATTATATGTACTTTGGGCCTAATTCAGATTGGATCTTAAATCGTGATCCAACCACAGATTTTACAACGGCCCAACCTGCGTGTGCGTTAGCAGTTAATGCTAATGTTTAGCATTAACTACGAATGCCTCTGCCTGATTGACAAGCAGAGGCATTGGTGAGGTGACAACGCTCTGTTTCCAAGGTGGAGCTGGAACGTTGTGGGAGAGACACTTGCAAAATGGAGGCATGGTGGCGTGAATGGGGGGTATGGCGAGGGCGTTATCAGACTGGCTGTGTGTCATCACATGCAGCCACTGCGATGTTAAAAATGGCGGTAGGCTTCCTGCCATTGCAGCCAGGCTGCGCCGGCAGGAGGCATCCACAATTTCAGCGATGACGCTGAAATCGCGGCTCAATTGCAATTTCAGCGTGATCGCATCGCAGGGCGGGAGTTTGCATGCGGGGCGGCCCATGGCATGTGAGCAAAAGGATTGTAAATTCGCCCGTTTAGCAGAATTTACAATGCTTACAGAATAAGGTCCTATATTTATATTTTATATCTGATTTTATTTTGTCATTTTGTTTAACCGGTCATTATTTATTTCAAACTATAGAGAAAATAATAAAAATATCTTTTTATTTAGCGGGCAATTTGAAGTAATGCGTGTTCTTCTCCATCCCTATCTTCACTCGTGGAATTAGTGCAGAGGCATCTAGCCTATTTAAGATCATAATGTTGTTGCCAAAACTGGAATATAATGTTTCCGACATGCAGTATGTGAATGACGCAGGAGAGACACTACCATTCCCCACACATAACATTCTGTATGACATGACCACTGATCATGATAAATAGCATGTGAGTATTCACAATATAATACACCATCTAAAATGACTACCGTGACAATAGTAAGTATAACATTATGTAAATCAGGAACAGTTGAAATGTATTTGTGCAGCAAATAACCTGAACTTTCTCTGCTTACAGTTCTCCTAAAGCTTCTCTGCACTTTGAATTCGGAGGGGTCAAGGCAATTTCAGCGTAGGTGTCTATTAATGAATAACGCACAAGTACAGCACCTTCAGTTTCCATCATTTGCATATGCGTAGGAGTGACAAAAATGCTTCCAACGCTTTAAATGTTTGCTACACCTTGGAAATGTGAGAGAGAAGACACTAAAGCCCCCTTCCAATCCTTTTGTTAATTGTCTTCTGAATTATCTACTTATAAACTGCATTCAGCAAAAACAGATGATTTTCAATTTAAATGAACACTATAATGTATGTCTTTTGGAGACGCACTGTCGGATAGAATGGGTTGTCTGTGGCTTCACAGCTATTCAATAATAAAATGGCATTTTATGGCTATTAGTTTTATAATTAATAAGAAAATCATTTAAAAGATCCCAGAATATTTCCAATCTAAAACAGATCTGCAGCAGTATATATATATATATATATATATATATATACGTAAGGTAAATCAAGTCCCCTAACTCACACTGTAACCCACTGGGAGATCTTATAACCTATTTTAGTGAATTGAAATGATCATCTCCAAATCATGCCAAGGGGCTTCCTAGAGCTGATTGACATAACGGGAAGCTCCCAAGACAATTCTTTTCTTGCAGCCATTTCCCAATCATTTTGCCGTAGGCTTCAATAACTCATACAGGTATCTTTAGCATCTTATAGAGCGCGGGGGCTGAACATACAAATTAAGCAGCAGAGCATCTGCAGTGAACAATATATGTATTGAATCAAGGTGGTAATTCAGACCTGATCGTAGATGTGCGTCAAAACGCACATTTACGATCAAATTCTTTGGCATGCGAAGGGACTCCCAGGACAGGGTTAGTCCGCCCCGCATGCCGTGTCCTGCCGCACCACGCAGACATGCGGAAGCATCGCACGGCGTGATGCTTTTGCATGTTTCGAGTAGCCCTTTGCCTATGCAGCCTAGCTGCAAAGGCAGACGGCTACCAGCCATGTTTTTGGTTGCAGCGGCTGCATGTGACATTACGCAGCCGCCGCAACCCGCCCAAGCAATGGTCCGGACACACCTACATTGTCAGACCGCGCCCCTTAAACGGAGCATTGACGCCTCGTTCCCACCCCCCTCCAGGTCTTAAACTGCGTTCTGCAGATAACTCAGTTTAGGACCTTGCACATGCGTGTACCGGCATACGCACATGCCAGATGTGCAAAAATAGCTTCATAGCGATTTTCGCACATCAGCGACAGGGTCTGAATTAGGCCGCAAGTCAGAACATGTCCGTTGCACAGTTACTGCTGAGTATTTTGTGTGAGGTACAGAAAAGGGCTGTAGACCAATGATGCTGTAACCCTGCATTAGATATAAATGTTAGATAAATACTATCTGCTCTCATACTGTGGGGTTTGAACCAATTTTCTTATGAATGTCACAACTTTAACTAACTGATATCAATGAGCAGACATGTTCATTTTATTTTTTAAAGTTTATTCCAGAAGAAGCTGTAGGGTGAGATCAAGGTTGGAAGGGCGGACTGGGATGTGACAAGTCTTGTTATGCTTCATTACAACCCCACCCCACTCCCACTGTACAGTACTGTGATTTGATAGTTTGCTTTGCAGGGATTCAGGAAGAGATACTCAGGAGGGAGTAGGCAAGCATACCACTTTTTATTTCACTATTTAAGTTAGTGATGTCATTGTCGTGTGCTAAATGTCCTGGCTTTTGGTGAACAGATACGCAGAGGCAGCCAGAAAGGAGGTGTTTGGGGGGAGTGCTGTAGCCAGGTTGCAAAGTGGTGTAATGATGGCGCAAATTCAGTGTGAACCGGGTCATCAAACCACCCGGAAGTCCGCCCACGAGTGCAGTGAGCAGCAGTAGGCGGCAATGCGAGGCCTGCGGGAGACTTACCTATCTGCTTGGACATTCGTGAAGTCCATTAGAGAGCGAAGTTTAGAAAAAAAAAAAAACCTTGCTTATTGTACCGCACGCTCGATTTTGGATTACAAAACAGAGAGCAGTTCAATTATTTAGCCACCTAGGACTGTTGCAATTCTTTGGTCCCCCGACGCTGGGTTGGGGAATTGGGGATATTCAACATATTGAAAAACCTTGATTTCCCAATCCCAAACCAAAAATGATCGTGATTGGCAAATCTGTGAATTTTATCATGAAAAATGTTTCATTCCCCAGAGGATCAACAATCTTCGATGGCTGTAGAATGGCATTTCTGATCAATGCCTCAGATTGGATCTGGGAATAGGGGAAATGGCCGCCTTAAATAAAAAAATATGGTCTTCTGGTAACTTCAACTCCCGGTGTTTGCCTACAGCAGCCAACCAGACCTTACAGAGCCAACTCACCCCCATTTACCATGTACCTACTGTAGCACTGTTGACTTTCCGTTTACAATATCTGCTCATATTCATCCAATGAACTTGGTCATATGCTACAGCTGGAATAACATTCCTATATCTTGCCTTACTAATTCATTTTCCAAACTTCACCAGGCAGTACTGATTTCAGGCAACATCCCTACTGAAGCTGTAGACACACTTTTCATTCTGGCAGTCGATTGTCGTTTCGGCACAGTACCGCCAGAGGTGAAATTCTGATCCTGATGTAAAATTCCTCAGGAACAGAAATCTGAATCCATTATAATATCACCAGAGTTTGTACTGTATGTTTTTTTGCCAGCTATTTATAGTAATCTCCATTACTGTTACATTTTAAAGCACTTCCATTCATCAGGAAAGCTGGGGTATATGATGCGAGTATGGAAAGGAGGCACAAGGGAGGTGCTTTAAGGATGATATGTATTGATGAAGATACCTAACTGTATTGTAGACCCTGGAGAAGGACACTTTATTGCCTGTCACTGCTGACAGATAGCATCTCTCTGCTCCCGCCATCCTATCAATTCCCTGCTCCCTTTCCTTGTTCAACTTCATTAAGAAGGCCAGTCAACTGTCTGCACAACTAAACAACGGGCCTCCAAGCACTTAAAGACACAGTGGCAGGGAACTACTGTATACATGTCTTTCCTGGTAGACTAATCCAACAGCAGCAGATATTAATCTCATCATCTTCAGTAATTGTCCACATGGAGGCCACGGACGTGTACAGTAATGTCACTGTCAGCTCAGTCTTTTCTCATGCTGTAATGATTACGTAATGTAGTCACTGGAAAGCTACATAAGTCTGCACCAAAGAAATATGTTATTATTAATAAATAATTTTACTGGATTGTTGTGTCCTTGATGATTCTTCTGTAGGTGGAGGAGGTGGATGGTGGAGGCTGAATGAGTAGGAGGATGTAAGCGAGAATTTGCTGCATGTAAGCAGTAAGAGGAATGCAGGCTGTTTCTGTGTCTTAGGAAAAAAGAAACATATGTTATGTTGGAGTAGTATAATAACTATATTAATACGATTAAAAATGTAGGTAATTTGGCTACAAAGGTGAAGGACATACACATGTGTGTAACTATAGTGTATAGTGGGTGCAAGTGGTGCCATTGCTATGGGCCCAGAGGCTGGGGGGGGGGGGGGGGGGGGCTGGACTCAGGTCATTAAGTTGTATACCAATTTCCCATATTTGCCTGCAAAGCAATTGGGTCTGATCCATTGCCCAGCCTAAATTGTGTAACATAACATTTTCAGCGAGAGGAGTGTTCAGTGGATGTGATAATGGTAAGGGAGCACTGTAATGTCACATGATTTGAACTCGAGGCCACTGTAGTGTGACACAATATGAACTGATTGGAGGGCACTGTAATGTGTCATAATCTGATCTTCCTTATTGTAATGTGGAAGGCACTATGGCCCAAATGTATTAAGCCTTAACAAGTAATAAAGTGGAGAGATATAAAGAGTGATATTGTACTATCCAATCAGCTTCCTAACTGCCATGTTACAGGCTGTGTTTGAAAAATGATAGTTAGGAGCTGGTTGGCTGGACATTTATCACTCTTTATCCGTCTCTACCTTATCACCTTTTAAGGCTTAATATACATTTGGGCCTATGATACATAAAAAGAACAGGGGCACTCCAATGTGGCTCAATTTGAGCTGGAGTGCACTGTATTGTGGCACAGTATGAAAAAGGGGGCACTGTAATGTGGCATAATATGTACTGAGGACACTGTGGGGGGATTTCAATTAGTGTATGCGCCAGTGGCCAGTAGATTGCAGACGATGGAGCAATTCAATTATTGCTTCATTTGGGCGCAAAAAGCCACCGGCGTTGACATTCATTATTCTAACTCAATAACCAGGCTGTAAGTGTAATGCTCCTAAGACAGTTCCTCTTTGTATGTCTAAAATGAACCAATACTCACACCAAGAGACCGTGTCATAAAGTGTTAACTCGACTGAAGAGGCACGTATGAAGAATCCAGATGAGGGTTTATTTCAAGCTGATATTCTTGTAGTTATGCACAAAACAGTAGGTGAAAAGATGATAATTTGCCAGAGCTAGTCAGGAAGTTAACATGGCAGACCCACACGGAGCTGGGAACAGGATGAGGGAAGGACTAATGACATCAGAACTGAGCTACAGGAAATCAGGAGGGACAAATTTAACAAGATGCAAAGCTTTGCAATGGTAACATGACAGCTTATGAAACACATATATCGTGGGACATGACACTCCCCGTCTGAAATCTTTAGATTTCACAATAAATCAAATATTATAGTAATGTCCTTAGATGAAGTCCAGAATTAATCTTGCGACTTGTAAGACAAAAGAGAGAACCTGCAACAATAAACAACAAACAATAACAGGAAATAAGTTTAGCCTAAGTCTTGTGGCTGAAAGTCTTGAGACTTGTAATCCATAACAGTAGGGAAATGTTATATCAAGTTCCACGTAGTAAACCCATCTTCGGATTAGGGAAGTCGCAACTTGCAAACACTTCCACCAACCCACGGTATAATCCAAATAATAAAGTGTCGATGGTATATCATAGCTGGAAGTTTGTGGTAGAATACTTCCCATCATGAGGTGAATCTAATAGCCAAGTCCTTCTTTATGTGATATCTTCCTTTGGAAGAAGAAGTACTAGTTCAGTGATTGGACGGAAGAAAACTCCGGCAGAGCCTCCTTTGGTCACTTTGACCTCCACCTTACGAGTCTTTCCATCATCGCTGGGGACAACCTTGGTGATAAGTCCCATTGGCCATTCATTGCAATGGGCCTCTTTATCCTTCAAAATAACAAGGTCACCAATTTGGAGGTTGGGTTTTGACATCTGCAATTTGTTATGACTTTGAAGCATATGTAAGCAGATGCCAAAACACATTGGACAGGTGTTGAACCTGTTTCCACCGACGTCTGAAAATGTCCTTGTGGTCTAAGATTTCAGGAGAAATTAAAGCAGCTCCAATATTCTGGGTAAGAAGAGTGACTGAAGTAAGAATGGTTGGAGATTCCGGGTCTGAGGATACTGGAACAAGTGGTCTTGCATTGATTATGGCAGATACTTCTGCAAGAAAGGTGACTTAAACGTCATGGGTAAGAGATGACTTGTAGTCCAGCAACATCGAATCGAGGATTCTGCGTGCAATTCCAATCATACGTTCCCAGGATCCTCCCATGTGGGATAAATGCGGGGGATTAAAAACCTGTGCACCCATTGTTAAATAAGAAATTGTCTAATTGTAGTTCCTTGCAGGCCCCCACAAAGTTAGTGCCACAGTCGGACCTCAGTTTTTTGACAGGTCCACGGATATAGAAGAATCTTCGGAGGGCATTGATGAAACAAGAAGAATCCATACATTCAATTACTTCTATGTGTACTGCATGGATGCTAAGACAGGTGAACAACACGGCCCACCGTTTGCAGCTCCACCACGGGTCCTTCGTGTAATGACTGACCATGGACCGAAGACATCCACTCCAACATAGGTAAAGGGCAGATCTGTACTTAGATGATCTGCTGGAAGATCTGCCATTTGTTGCTGTTGGTGTCTACCTCTTAACTTATGGCACTTAACACATATATGGAGCATGGAGAAGATACATCTCTTCATCCCTATGATCCACAAGCCGGCTGACCTGATGGCACCTTCAGTAAACTGTCTGCCTTGATGCTGTACTCATTCATGATGGTGTCTAACCAGCAGCGTAGCAATATAATGTCGACCTGGTATGATGACAGGATTGTGTTCCTTGCTAGATACAGTAGGTCGGATCTCATTATACGGCCGTCCACCCTGAGCGATTTGTGTTGATCCATTACTGGGTTCAGTTCAAAGAGTGTACTGTTTTTGGCCAGATTGACTCCTTTTGCGAGCCCATCAATTTCTTGACAGTATACTTCTTGTTGTACACACCGAATGAGAAACTCCTCTGCATGTTCGAGGTCTGCAACTGTAGGGTGTTCCTTACAGATATGCCAACCATGACACTCTGGTGATGTATCCTTTGAAAAGCAGTGAGCAATGTTGATTAAGTGAGCAGCAGCTCGCACTAAGGATGACCAACTTGAAAAATGGTCAAAACGATATGACTTCAGCTTCAGTTTTGTAGTCACGGTAGTGTAGAGCGTGGAGCTTGTGGGCCTAATTTCTGTGTCAGACTAGGGATCGACCAGCCCATAGTTGGTATTGGTAGGAGGTAAGCAGGGATCATCATATAAGAATCTTGGAGGTGACAACCACATGTCACAAAGGTTGGATGCTGGTGAAGGTCTTGTTCCACGATCAGCTGGATTAAGGCTAGTGGTGATGTGATGCCTGTGCTCAGGAGTGGAGAACCTTCTGATGCACTCTACTCTGTTGCTGACGTATACATAAAATTGTTATGTGTAGATATAACCAAGCACGACTTTGCTATCTGTGTAGAATGCAAATGAATCAATTGGAATGTCCATTTCATCCTTTATAACTTCAGCAATTTCTACTGCTAGCACAGCTGCACAAAGCTCGAGTCTTGGTACAGAGTGTGCAGGTTTTGGGGTTAATTTGGCCTTACCCAGGACAAATCCACAGTGTAGTTTGATGTTGGTTTCAGAGATCCTCAGGTAGGCTACTGCGGCTATGGCTTCAACCGATGCATCTGAGAAAATTTTTCTCCTGATGGCAGCTGAAAGGGAACTGGGAGTATAACAACGTGGTATTTGGAGTTGTTCTAATATCTTCAATGACTTCTTTCACGTCTCCCACTTTGTTGTTGCTCAATAGGTAATGGAGTGTCCCAGTCTAAGTTCACCTTGGTAAACTGTCTCAGCAACATTTTGCCATGGATGGTGACTGAAGCTACAAATTCAAGATGACCATAGATACTGTTTATGACAGATACTGTTTATGACAGATTAAACTCCTCGTTTTGTCATAGCCTGATACTTGGAATGCAAATATGTCTAGGCTGCGTTGTATGGGAGGAACATCAGAACTAGGGAGGCCAATCCCGGGATCGGGATCGGCGGGATCCCGGGATTTGGGCCCAAAAATGCCGGGATTTGAATCCCGGGATTGGAGCATCCAATCCCGGGATTCACGGGATTATACTGCGCATGCGCGGCGGCGGGTGGGTGGGTGTGTAAGTGATAGTACTTACTCATTTAGGCGGGCAGCAGCCATGAACAAGTTGAACGCGCGCGGCACTTCAAATGTAGCGCCGGCTGTTCCCCTGAGTCCATAGATCGCTACAGCAGAAAGGCTGTTACCAAATACATGTACCTTCATCCGGTAATCTATGACTTCATTATTGACGTTGTTGTCTTTGTGCCACAGGAACCTCAGGTAGTTCTGATTGTCTTCCCTCACTATGAAGCAATGAAACATTTGCTGGATATCAGCTACTACTGCCACAGGCTCTTGTCTAAAGCAAATTAGTACTCCTTTGAGGCTGTTGTTTAGGTTTGGCCGAGTAAGGAGCAGATTGTTGAGAGAGACACCATCATACTGAGCGCTGGAATAAAAAAACACTCTAATTTGATTGGGTTTCCACGGGTGATACATGCCAAAGGATGGAAGGTACCAGCATTCTTCTCCTTCCTTTAATGGTGGTGCAGGTTCTGCGTGATCTCTGTCAAATATGTTTTGCATGAAATCCATAAAATGCCTTTCCATCTATGGTTTCCTCTTTAGAGTTCGTTTTAAAGAGGAAAATCTAGCAACTGCTTGCTGTAGATTGTTTGGTGGTGTCACTCTTGGAAAGGGAAAGGGTAAAGGTGCTACCCAGCTGTTGGAATCATCCTGAGTGAAATCTTTGTCCATTATCTTGAGAAATTCTTTATCTTCTCTCGCAGATGCTAACTTGTTGTCCTCGCTTGATGAATTGAACACTGTCGATCCAAGACTGTCGTCCCAAGACAGGACCATGTTCATGTTATGTTGATGGCCATTCTGCAAATTACTGCTGCCCAGCTTCTCTTTCACCCAGTAATGATGTGGGCATGGCTGAAAACAAGTGCTGCATCCATTAAGCAAGATGTTTGTCTTAAAATGAGGAAATCTTGGTAGGCTTCCTCATCTTGTCTATACAGACATTGCCTATGATAACCGAGCCTATATCAAGACATTGGGTAAATTGAGCATCATTTGGTCCATTGATTTGTTGGTGTACTTTATGTACCCTGAGAATGTCTCTACCAAGCAGAAGTAAAATCTCTGCATTTTTGTCAAGGATTGGTATTTCATTGGATATAGGCCTTAAGTGATGTGATGAAGAGCAGCCTCTGGCATAGGAATCTCCTCTTTGTTGGATGGTATCTCGTTACACTCGACAAGTGAGGGTAAGGGTATCTCAAGATTGTCCTTGAGAGAGGCTACAACCAGTCCACTGGCTCTTCTTCCAGAGGCCTCTGTAATTCCACTGCAGGTACCCAAGGTGTAAGGGTAAGCATCTCCCTTTAAGTTTAACAGATCAAAGAGTGATTGGTTGCTCTGGTCGTCCAAGATGGTGTACACCCTTAGAGTCTTTTCTTGCTGTCCCTTGGGGTATACTTTGACTAGACATATCTTTGCACAAGGCTTGTCACTGAGATCTTCCTCACAGACTTTAGTGCATAAAGAAGATACAGTAGTAGGACTTGCTGTTTGATCTGCATTCTCCCCGCCATGCCTTGGTGCAGAAGAGAAATGTGCAGGCGGTGTAGGATTGGGTTGAGATGGGTGCAGTGCCTGCACGTGGTCCTCACAGCCGCACTCTATGCACTTAATATCAGTTTTACAGTCCTTAGCAAAATGTTCAGCAGAAGCACAACATATGAAACATACCCCAAATTTCTTTAGAAATTCCTTGCGTTCCTGGAGTGGTATCTTTCTGAAACCAATGCATTTCTTGAGGGGATGTGGCTTCTTATGAATGGGACACAGGCGGTTGGGGTTTTTGATCCTATCACCTTGCTTGCTCTTGACAGGAGCTGATGCTGGTGTGGGAAGGATTTCAGTCTTTTTCACTGATACTGGACCTCTGTGGTTCTTGTAGTTATAGCGTGTGCTGTCAAACTTGGGGATAAGCGAACCAGGATGACTTGACTCACTGTAGGAGAAGCCTGGGTCATTCTTGGATTCCGCAATGTTCTTGACAAACTCACAGAAGTAGGACAAGGGGGAAAGGAGACTCGATTTTCTCTTTTGTATCTTGACCCAAGTATAGTCCACCTTTCTTGAATACCATATGGCAGCTTGGAAACTATTGGGTTTACCCCATGAGCTGTGTCCAGGTAACTGAGGCCAGGTAAGTGAGTATCCATTTTGGCCAGCTGGAGTTCAAAGAGTAGGTCACTGAGCTCTTGGAATTTCTCATTGTTCTTGCCGGATATTTTTGGAAAATCTCGCAGCCGTTTGAACAGAGCATTCTCTATGGCTTCAGGGCTTCCAAAGCTTCATTCTAACCTTTCCCAAGCAGCAATGAGGCCTGCTGCAGGATTATCAATGTGGATGGATCTGAGTCTTTTGACATGTTCTGTAGACTGTGGGCCCAGCCACTTGATCAGTAGATGTAGTTCTTCAGCAGCAGTAATGCCAAGGCGATTAGTTGCAGTTCTGAAGGCACATTTCCAACCTCTGTAGTTCTCAGGCTGGTCATCAAACCTAGTGAGGCTGGTCTAAGTAAGTTCACGGTGAACCACGTATCTTGCAAAGTCTGACATGTCTGTTTTCCTTGACTTTGGGCAAAGAATTGCTAGCTGAGTAGTGCTGTTCATATTATTTGCAGTATTCTGGATAAGAGACATAGGGAGGTAGGGGGGTGCATAGGCATTCAGCCTATGAGTTGGGTTAAAGTCTGTAAGTCTCGCTGCATGTGGAACTGTGTGGTTGCCAGAGATTTGGTGACTTACTGGCATATTGGTTTGTGACCAGGCATTTGTATATTGAGTTTGTTGAGGTGTTGGGCTTGGTGCACTGTGGTGTGAGAAAATGGGTCAGGATGACCAAGTGGTTGTGCATTGTACTGACCTTGGATGTGGCATGTTGCATAGGGATCTGAATCTTTATGTTCTGCAAGGATATCCCCTGGAAGGATGTCCGCACTGTCAGGAATGTTTGCAGCAATCAGGGGTTCACTGTTTTGACTTAGGATGTAGTCTCTTGTGAGCTTAAGAGGATCCTACACATCCACTTCACTTAAACTGATGCTGTCTCTTTTACTTCCACTGGCAGCTTGTTCCAAAACCTTTAACCGTACCATTGCTGTGGCATACTCACATTGTGAGTGAGTTTGTAGCTTGCTATGCTATGCTATAATGGGCTGTGCAAACTGCTGCAAACACTGATTTCTTGTTACACTGCAGGCAAGCTTGTTAATGTCTTTGTATCTGCAGAAGCTGCAACTGGCTTATTGGTAGTTTTTGTCAACCATCTTTTCACTATTCTGACTCAATAACCAGGCTGTAAGTATAAGGCTCCTAAGACAGCTCCGCTGTATACAGTATGTCTAAAATGAACTAGTACTCACACCAAGAGACTTTGCCAGATAGTGTCAACTTGACTCAAGAGGCACGTATGAAGAATCCAGATGAGGGTTTATTTCAAGCTGATATTCTTGTAGTTATGCACAGAACAGTAGGTGAAAAGATGATGATTTACCAGAGCTAGTCAGGAAGTTAACATGGCAGACCCACACGGAGCTGGGAACAAGATGAGATAAGGACTAATGACCTCAGAACCTAGCTACAGGAAATCAGGAGGGACAAATTTAACAAGATGCGAAGATTTGCAATGGTAACATGACAGCTTATGAAACACATATATCGTGGGACATGACATTCATGCTCACAGCCTGCCGCGTTGGCGAGCAGAAATGAGTGAAAAGTAACCAATTTGGGCACCCAAACAGCACTTTTTGGGCGCAATCTGAGTGAAAAAAAAAAAAAACAACAGCTGAATTGTGCCCTGCAAACTCCCATCACATTAGACCATAATAAAGTGTGGGCACTCTAATGTGCCACATTAGATTTACCCAGTTATTATACTGTATCTCATAATGTGAATTGGGGATACTGTGTGGCATAATGTGTATGGCAGCCCTACAATGTGACATCATGTAAACTAAGGAATTACAGTATGATGGTTCATAAAATAAACACAAATATGGGATATAATATTAACTAGGGCCCTACTATGGTTCAGAATATTAACTAGGGCACTATTATGGGGCATAAAATAAATAACTGCTGTCATTGGGACAGGGGCCCCTTCAGTATGTTGCTATGGGGCCCACAAGGTTTTGGTTACGCACCTGGACATAGCTATGACCAGACTGCAGTGATTTAATAAAGACTGCAATAGGTATGGCCATCAACCATCGATGATTCAAAACAATGAATGGTCTATGGGGGGTAATTCAGACCTGATCGTAGCAGCAAATTTGTTAGCAGTTGGGCAAAACCATGTGCACTGCAGGGGGGGGGGGCAGATCTAACGTGCAGAGAGAGTTAGATTTGGGTGGGGTGTGTTCAAACTGAAATGTAAATTGCAGTGTAAAAATAAAGCAGCCAGTATTTACCCTGCACAGAAACAAAATAACCCACCCAAATCTAACTCTCTCTGCAAATTTTATATCTGCCCCACCTGCAGTGCACATGGTTTTACCCAACTGCTTACAAATTTGCAGCTACAATCAGGTCTGAATTACCCCCTATACCCATTGTCTAATACTTGTGCCATCGATGGGAAGAAACAAATGGTCTTCTGCAATCTACGGTATAGAACCATCCAATAGTTGTTTTTTTCCCCCTAGCAGTGCAGGGACACGGAGCATAGCTCCACTCCCCAACACTCCCCGACACCCATAAAGCACCACCCCCAGGTTGGTGGGTGCTCAGTAGTAGGCTTGGTAGCCATCTTGGTACACAGAATGAAGTTTCGCTGGAGGAGCAGTATGGAGTCTGTGTAGTAATGCTCTCCACTTTCAACCTCCCAGATCATCTTAAAGTACAGTCCTCTGACCCCTTTGAAATACAAATTACTCACATATCCAGCAAATACACAAAACTTTCTATTTCAACTAATACACAGACAACTTACCTTGATGTTATACACAGAGCACTGACCTACAGCCAATACACAGGACTCCTCCAAGCTAATAAGCAGAGAACTTACCTCCAGCTAATAAAAAGAACGCATACTTTCAGCTAAGATCTTACTTTTCTTAATACACACGCCACATGCCTGTTTCTAATGTTCTATGTCCTCCTCCAAGTACTGTATACTGTACCTAGGTTTACCATAATATCCCTTTAATCTGGGACACCTATGATTTATACATGCTCTGTGGCTGATTAAAACCAAGTGAAATACAGGTTTGAATTTAGCCAGCCCAGAACCCGTGTAAATCATAGGCATCCCAAATGGAAGGGATATTATGGCAAGCCTACAGTAGGCATTAAAATTGTATTTCTACACCCACACAGCACTGGCCACACCCACATATCACTGGTCACACCCACACTGCACTGGTCACAGTTTCTCTGCTTCTCACTATGGGGGGATTTTAATTTCAAACGAAGGGACGAATCAGCCATGCCGCACGGAGAATCCTAATTGAATTCCCCCCTATAGGCCCTTGATCACTTTCAGCCCCAGGCTCATGTGACCTATAATCCAGCCCTGATTAGGATAAAGCAAGAGAATTGAGTTTGGAGGAGATCATGTCTGCATACAGTGTTACAAAAACAAAGTGGTGCAATCTTTTCGTTAGATGAGAAGGGGAAAGGCTTGGGTAAAGATGAAAAGGAGACGTCTGTGTACCAGGAAGAGACATTTTAAGAGGTATGAATTTTGGGTTGCATACCTCCCAACTTTCCTATTTTCCGAAAAGGGAGTGTGGCCTATGAAAAAGGGGCGTGGCTTCATAGGAGGACCCGCAATCGCGAGCCACGCCCCCATTTTTGTCACTGAGGGGGCATGCCCAGCGCTCTGTGAGCTGCTGGCATGCCCCCTCTCCTGTTTCCAGTGAACAGACATGTGCACAGCGTCTATTCACCGCTGCTCTGCTAAGCTGGGCAGCGATGACAGGAGCATCCCTGCTGCCCCCCCCCCCCCCCCCCCCACCACCACCACCGCGGGACACTGCGGCCCGCAGGTGGGGCAGCGGGACAGTCCAAAAAAACGGGACTGTCCCACGAAAATTGGGACAGTTGGAAGGTATGGGGTTGCATTGCATTTACTGATGTTTAGAATATTTTATGTTCTGCTCCTATGATTAAAGTTCTCTTTTTCTTAGCAAGCTAAATGTATAGCTTATGGATAAAGGTTCTTTATTTGTACAGAGAAGCGAAACATTTGCTGTTGTGAATGCCAGAGAAAATCAACTTGCTTTATCACTCTAATTTAATATTACTCATTTAGAGTTTCTGCTTTGTATAGAATCCATCTAGCTGACCTCACCTTGGCATCCTCATAACAGCTCATCTGGTACAGACAACACGTGCATTGGCGCTGTTTACAGAAGCAAAGGCAGTGAACCCTACGCTCACGTCAAACAGCCAACTCTTGCTCCGTCACTTGCGTCACCTAAACTGGTGAAACTTTCCTATGAATACAAGGTCATCTCACCTTTTTAAAAATAAATAAATGAAATCCTTAATTAATGCCAGCTTCGTTGATCATCATCCCCATCACTGTGCCTCAGGAAGTGTTGCTTTACCAGGCAACAGACGGTTTAACACTTCCTCTTCTCACATTTCGCACTCCAAAACTCACAGGTGCATGAGAAATAGACAGCTCTGCTTTACAGTTTTAAGCTTAACACACACGTACAGTTTATAGTGTTCACTGGCGGGTCTTCATAAATAATTCATTGAGTTTATTATGAGAGTGACACAATTTGGCCATACATTTGTTAGCTTTGGACCTGAAGCACCGTTTTCCAGTTTCTTCACAGTCAAGCGGCTAAGAAACCTGCGGTAAAGGTTGATCCAGTGTGCAATGACAACTTGTAATTTTCAGAGATACTGTATATACTGTAGTTTATGGCAAAGTATGTCGAAATGAATACTGCACACCTGTACTACCTTTTGCAGTCGTACTTACCTTCTTCTTGCTGCCAGAGTACAGGGGTCCAGGGGTAAGTGTGGCAGCATGGAGATACAATTTGCATAATTGTAGTCTTTCCTACCACTGCAAAATACCTGTATCAGCGGGGTGTGGGGCTATAATGGTGCAATTCGCCAAAACCTGTAACGTCCAACCCACTTCACTGGGGAGATAGTGGGATCCGAAAGTGTGGGCTGAAGATATTTGGGAGTCTTGCAGACATTCCAGGAGATAGGTCAAGTATGTTTCTAATGCGAGCTCCATGAGCTACAGTATTCTGAAACCGATGCAGGATGTGTTTTTAGTATATTTCATACATTTGGTGCATATCAAAGATATCAAACTTCCAAGAGTTTAAGTAGTCTATTTAATAAGCCTTGGATGGAGGTAAAGTGGACAGAGATAAAGTACCAGCCAATCAGCTCCTGTCATTTTTCAAACCCAGCCTGAGACATGGCGGTTAGGAGCAGATTGTCTGGTACTTAATCTCCGTCCACTTTATCTGCATCCAAGGCTTAGTAAATAGACCCCTAAATCCTGAAATGGCTGTCTCTTATGCCACAACCACATAGACAGTAGCCAAGGCCATAAGGATGGGTGGCCCCACGGGTCTTGCATCTAGCTAGCAAGGTGGAGCAACTTGTGGTCAGTAGCACGTCTCCAGTGCAGCTTGGAACATCCAAAGGACAGCTCTCCACTTTCTATTGCCATCTTCCCCATCCCCTTGTGTGACATCACGTGTTTGGGGGAGGTGCCAGCAGAGTGAAACAGCGAGCCCTGCTCCAGCACTGACAGGAGACATGGAAACAGAGCAAAATAATACTGATTAAATGATGATGCTAAAGACATGCCTCCCAACATTTACATTTTCACATTGGGGCCTGTGTGCATAATATCTCAAAGTGGCAATGTTCAAACAACGAGATGGCCTCTTCATGCTATGAAGCATTGTCATGTCCCGATAGGGGTGTGCTCAGTGTTTCTAAGCACTGGACCACTCCCTGCTCCAGGGGCTGTATTAGCCAACGGTCAGGCCCCTAGAAATTTAGGTATTTCGGGTCTCCTCCGGGACTTCAATCTTTCACCCCACTACAGCTGACATTTTGGAAAGCAGAGCTCATGTCATCATTTACGCTTTCAGTAATCACACAGACCCCTATACCCAGTTGAAATAAAGTCTAGAAATGTTTTCTCACAGCACAATCGTTCTTCCTTTTAATCTCTCTTTCGAAATAATGCTAGGGCACTACTGGTCCGCTGGCTCTCTCCCCCCCCCCCCCCCCCATAGTTTCAAAACAAACCTCCGTTGACCACACGTGTGCCTTGCTACCGTCTAAAGTGCCTCTAACTGTTGGAGTCCTAGGTGTGCCGGTAACAGTTCCTCAGCCCAAAAAAATGATGGGCCCCTAGTCCCCGAGGGGCCCCTGGGCTTCAATCTAGACCTGGCAATCAATATCTAAACCCTGACAGTTCCCTTCACCTAGTATACATGGCACTGAAAAAGCAAAACTTACAACTTGAATCAAATTTTGAGGGCCCCTTAAATGGCGACAGTCCCATTTAAATCGGAACATCTCGGATCACTGACAAACACTTACAGTTATATATGTGCAATCAGTTTGCAATTTAACAATTATGAAGAAACTTGTACGGTATTTCAGTTTAATGGCCCTTTACCTCCTGTATCAAACTATATTCCTTTTCAAATATTCCGAGATGCCTGTTCATTTTGTATAAACTTTGCAATGTACTGTACGTTTAGTTGGCGGTTATTTATACTTTTAACTACTTTATGTCAGTATATTGAATGGATGTAACTATGGTATACTTGCCTACTTTTCAAAGAGCATTTCAGGGAGATTATGAAAGTAACACCTATCAGCGCAGATGTGCACTGCTATATCTGAGAGGCGTGTCCAAATGTAAATGAGCCCCAAAGTTTGTAAGATCTACTTGTTAAAGAAAATACACTGATATTTTTCAGGAATTGTTTGTGTATTGTGTTTTAGAAGAGCTTCCATATACTGTAAGTGGCCAAGAAAAACCTTATTTAAAATGCATGTAGTCATAGGGTTCATTGTGCAGGGTAATGGCACTGATGAACTCATTTGAATGTATGATCTATTTTTTTACCCCAAGAATGTAGAGTAAAATCAGGGAAATTGCTGATCTATTCAGGGAGTGAGGGAGATTGCTACTATTTCAGGGAGTCTCCTGCAGAATGAGGGAGGGTAGGCAACTTTGAACTATGGGCCAAATTCAGGCCTGATTGTAGCCGCAAATTTGTTAGCAGATGGTCAAAACGATGGCCCTCATTCCGAGTTGTTCGCTCGCAAGCTGCTTTTAGCAGCATTGCACACTCTAAGCCGCCGCCTACTGGGAGTGTATCTTAGCTTAGCAAAATTGCGAACGAAAGATTCTCTAAATTGCGATTAGAAATTTCTAAGCAGTTTCTGAGTAGCTCGAGACTTACTCTGCCACTGCGATCAGTTCAGTCAGTTTCGTTCCTGGTTTGACGTCACAAACACACCCAGCGTTCGCTCAGGTACTCCCCCGTTTCTCCAGCCACTCCCGCGTTTTTCCCTGAAACGGCAGCGTTTTTTCATACACTCCCATAAAACGGGCAGTTTCCGCCCAGAAACACCCACTTCCTGTCAATCACATTACGATCACCAGAACGAAGAAAAAACCTCATAATGCCGTGAGTAAAATACCAAACTTCTTAGCAAATTTACTTGGCGCAGTCGTAGTGCGAACATTGCGCATGCGCAATTAGCGGAAAATCGCTGCGATGCGAAGAAAATTACCGAGCGAACAACTCGGAATGAGGGCCGATGTGCACTGCATAGGAGCGAGGGAAGGGGGGGGGGGGGGCTGAGATATAACATGTGCAGAGGGAGGGTAAATACTGGCTGCTTTATTTTTACACTGCAATTTAGATTTCAGATTGAACACACCCTACCCAAATCTAACTCTCTCTGCACGTTATATCTGCCCCCCCTGCAGTGCACATGGGGCCTAATTCTGATCGTCCCCCCGCATGTCAGGGAAGCTGATCGTAGATGTGCTAAATTTAGCACATCTACAAACAGCTTCCCTGACATGCGGGGGAAACGCCCAGCACAGGGATGTCCGCCCTGCATGTCAGGCCCTGCCCCGTCGCACAAGTACAAAAGCCATCGCACGGTGGCGATGCTTTTGTACTTGAAGAGTAGCTCCCCACCAGCGCAGCTTCTGCGCGCTGGCAGGGAGCTACCAGTCGGTGTGAGGGTCGCAGCGGCTGCGTGTGATGCCTGCGTTGCCCGGACCGTTCCCCTAAAACAGCGGCCAAACGCCACCGGCCCGCCCCCTCCCGCCCAGCGAACGCCTCTGCCTGTCAATCAGGCAGCGGCGATCGCAGGACTGAGGCATCCATTGGCTGTCTGGCATGCGCCGACGCACTGCGGTGCAGGCGCATGTGCAGTTCAGACCTGATTGCTGCTGTGCGAAAATGCACAGCAGCGATCAGGTCTGAATTAGCCCCATGGTTTTGCCCATCTGCTAACAAATTAGCTACTATGATCAGGTCTGAATTAGGCCCAATAATGCAGCCTCTTCATTGCAGCACAACAATAATATGAAGTGTAGAAATCAATGTAGAGGAAGCCAGACAACTTTACATTTTACCTTTAAGGATACAGACAAGTTGCACGTTCATTGAGACCTATAGGAAGTATAGCGAAAAGTTTGACTATGGCAGAAAATGTGAAAGCCCCGTGGGTACCTGGTTCCTTGGACTGTACTTACGCTAATCAATCACTGCAGAAAATTGCTGCTTGGTGCTTACGATTTTTGTTAGATACAGGTATACGGAAACATTTCACAAGAGCTAAAGTAGGAAAGTGTGGAACTTTATACGTGCCGATAAAACTCACAGCCGGATTCTTAGTTTAGCTGAGTTTTTGTGACTCAGCATTGGCTGTCTGGAACGATTTTTTAAAGAAAAGCAGCTTAACCTACACTTTCTCTTCTTTATCTACCTGTTGAACTTCTTAGAACCTTTTTGACCTTTAATATCCCTTCATAATCTCCCTGTATTTATGTCCAGCCTTTAGGAATTCCCTCTCTGTATTAGCCTCTAGCACTCTGCGCTGCTAATAACCCCTCCCTGTACAGTGCAAAGAATTCCACTTCATTTAGGACAAAGCTAAACCCAGCACAGATGGAGAGCAGTCCAGGTCATGTCAGTTCAGCCAATGGGAAAATATGAGTGCTGAACTCGGCAAGGAAAAGAGTATAGATAAAGAACGAGGTTGTTGTGTTTTTATCTGATCTTCGCTAAGGCTCAGGTGTTATCCATCCAGCTGTATAAAACACGATGTAACTCCAAACTACTGAAATTTTCATGCACAGCATTATATTCTGTTTAGAAAAAGAACTAAGGCAACACTGTATTGTTACCTATGCATAGGGTCAGAGCCAGTGCCGTAACTAGACATTTTAGCGCTGTGTGCAAGAAACGGCATTGGCACCCAACCCCCTTAATGTAACCTGGCGGCAGTGCGTGCATAAATTTTTAGGGGCGTGGCTTCACGGGGAAGGGGTGTGGCCACAAAATAATACCAATTCATATATTGGTGCACAGTAGTCTTCATTATTCAAATTACGCCGCACAGTAGCACCACTACACAAGGTAGAGCCCCTTTTACACATTACGGCAGACAGCGTCCTCTTTTTACACATTACGGCAGACAGCGTCCCCTTTTTTACACATTACGGCAGACAGCGTCCCCTTTTTTACACATTGCGGCAGACAGGCTGAGACAGCGTCCCTTTTTTACACATTACAGCAGACAGCGTCCCCTTCTTACACATTACGGAAGACAGCGTCCCTTTTTTACACATTACGGCAGACAGAGTCCCCTTTTTACACATTGTGGCAGACAGAGTCCCCTTTTTACACATAACGGCAGACAGCATCCCCTTTTTACACATTACGGCAGACAGCGTCCCCTTTTTTACACATAACAGCAGACAGCGCCCCCTTTTTACACATAACAGCAGACAGCGTCCCCTTTTTACACATAACAGCAGACAGCGTCCCCTTTTTACACATAACGGCAGACAGCATCCCCCTTTTTTTACACATAACGGTAGACAGCGTCCCCTTTTTACACATTACGGCAGACAGCGTCCCCTTTTTACACATTACAGCAGACAGCGTCCCCCTCTTACACATTACGGCAGACAGCGTCCCCCTATTTTTACACATAACGGCAGACAGCGTCCCCTTTTTACACATAGCGGCAGACAGAGTCCCCTTTTTACACATTACGGCAGACAGCGTCCAGTTTTTACACATTGCGGCAGACAGTCCCGTTTTTACACATTACGGCAGATGTTCAAAGCAGTGTTGGGAGGATAAGACGTCACTCGGCAAGCTCTGCAGCGCCAGCGGCTGCAATGAGCGTGACGGCGGGGCCTGGCTGTCAGTGGGCAGAGCCGGATTAAGGCTCTGGGGGGCCCGGGGCACTTCAGAGAGCGAGGCCCCTAATTAAAAGGCAGGCAGCTGAGGTTATATATATATAAGGGGTGAGGGGGGGCGGCTACAAAAAAACAGGGCCGCAGGATTTGGACCTGAGTTCTGTATTTAATCTTTCCTCTACGGTATTAGATCACGCTGAAATACGTCTACTAGCACGGGGCTTGTCCTTTGTACCTTTCTTTCCACATAAACAATTTGAGACTACCATTGATCAGTATAGATTTGGTAGAAATTTACGCCTTAGAGAGTATTTTGCGGGTAAAGAGAGCATTAAACCTAAGACACAGTTTCATAAACAGTCTAGGTTTGATCCTCCTTCTACAAATTCAAGTTTAAAAACTTTTCTTAGAAAAAGAAAGAAAGTTTTTTGATCAATAGGCTTGATACTGTTGCCCCGAGGGGACTTAATGAATATAACACCATGAACATTTTCCTGTAATGTGTCCATCATTTCTATATGTATATTTTTCTTTTTTTCTAGGTATTACTGTAATTGGTGTTTTCTGATACAGATTATTTAAATAGCTTTTAACTGTGTGTTTAATGTATTTTAGTCTAGTGTTGTACTGTGTATATGTTGATTGTAAGTCTACACTCACGGGCCTGATTAGATACACCTATATATGTTTATTTACTTATATGAATGTTCGGCCGTTGGGCTGGAGACCTTGACGCAACTGCCTCTGATATATGAATTGATAACATGTATAGGATCCAGTGGACTGGTTATTTGAGTTATCCCTATTCCCGCCCCATGGACCCGTTTTTGGAGCAGGGTCTGGGTGTGCCCCTTTTATAATCTCTTTATGGTGAGTTCATTTCAGCACATGCCGCGTGTATGTTATGCAGGTTATTTTTTCTGCATTTTTGATCCGCGCTATGACGTTGCTATGCAACGATCACTTAGACTTTGGATCTTACCGGCTGGTACAGTTTATTTATAGTAAGTTCCCCCTAGCCCACACCATGCCGATTGTTTGGATTGTTGGCTTTCCTCGGCTGGTACAGCTTGTTTATGGGGAGTTTCCTTTAGCACACCCCGTAGGGACCATTTGTTATTGTGACTTGGATTCTGCTGGTTACTTTTTTCTACTGTGATTTGTGGCATGACGTTGCTATGCAACGATCGCTTACACTGGTGGAGCTTCCGGCTGGTGGAACGCACCCGGAGTATAACTTTCCGGGCAATGGAGCGCACCCGGCACGTGACTTCCGGGTAATGGAACGCACGCCACTCGGCAGAGTGGCGATGGTTAGTTTTCCCTCATAGTTTTACTTGTTGTTACCTTGACTTGGCGATGTCACAGCGGGTGTTGTGAAGGTGAATATGGATTGGGGATTGAGCATGTTGCTCTGTTTAACAGGGGAATAGGGTGATTGACCAGTACATCTGGGCTGATTGCACTTCCGGTCGTGTGCTCTTATAAGGCACGCTGTGCCCATTAGGCATTATGCAGTCACGTAATGGACGTCTACTTTCTGCCTCCAGTGGTAAGAGTCACCATTGCCCTCTTTTTCTGGTTATTTTGTATGATATTAGCTGAGGTCCTTTTTTGAGATTTTTTTGAGATTTTTCATGATATATTTTTTCATGATATATTTTGTCATGATGTACTACTCGCATTGCAGAGATTCTATTGACTGATGTGCCACTATTTGGATAGTTGTCCAGGAGCTTTATGTGAAGTAAGTGGAATTCATTGTTTAGTTCAGGTGTTACTTAATATTACATCTGACTCCCAGTACATTAGGAACCTATAATATATATTTGTTGTTTCCCTAATAGGCCTATATGTTGATGTGACCGTTAGTCCTTCTACAGTGGTGTACTGTTGAGTTATTTTTATCTTAGTAAGTATGTTACTAGTACTTATTCTGGTGATTGTTCAAGTTGGGTTACCTGATTCCACTCTACTCTATTTCTCCTCTACACACTTGATATCCAAGTGAGAGTGATATTTATACGCTGGATTCTATATATTTGGTTGTACCATTTTTGGCATCTTTTTTTCTTTTCTTTATTACGCATGCTGCACTTTAGTGGTGATTTTCTGATTGGGCCCGTGAGACTGATTGCATTTATTTATTCCATGTATCTGTTATTTGGACAGGTTATGACTTTTTGGCAAATATGACAATATGTATGGCTTGTCTTGATAAAGGCTCTGCCTGTTGAGCCGAAAGGTCGACCCAATAAAGCCGATTGTGATTTAAGAAAATACGTTTGGATGATTTGTGAAGGAGAGTGCCCCCCAGCAAACTGGAACTACTACTATACGTGTTGATCCACCGAGACTGTGTGGATTCGACTGGGTGCACCCCGCAGTTGACTATACATGGATGTGAGTGCAGGACTTCCATGGATATATATATATATATATATATCTATTTACGAACAAACATATATGCACATATGTATAGACACAATAATAATACAGCCAGCCAGCCTTACTTTTGCTGGCAGGCTGCTGTAGCACAGGAGAGTGAGCGTTCGCTCCTCTCCTTCTCCAAACACCGCTCCGTACACTGCTGTCATGGATTCTCTCATATAGCCTGCACGCTCAGACGGTAACTGAGCCGCAGGCTATTACGTTACACACTATTGGACAGCTGAGCCGTGGCTCAGCTGTCCTGTACTGATAGGCGGCGCCGGCGCCGCGGCTCAGGTGTTAGGTTGCCAGGGCAACCAAACGGGAGCCGGGAATGCAGTGCAGCGCCGCAGATCGGTAAGAGCTGCGATCTCTGGCGGGGGGCCCGGGGTACCGACAGTGGGGAGGGAAGGCCATTTCAGTGCCGCGGATCGGATCGAGTTAGAGATTCGATCTCTGGCGGGTGGCGGGGACCCTTTTCTGACTGGGGGGCCCGGGGACTTAGCCCCGGAGTTACCCCCTTAAACCGGCTCTGGGGGAAATATGCGCTCTAACAAGGTGTGCGCTGTGGGCTATGCCCCTTCTGCACACACCTAGTTACGGCGCTGGTCAGAGCACCTGCTGTATTGCATTCATTATCCAAAGATTAGGACACTCTGAGCAAGAGGCAAAGGGGGCCATTCCGAGTTGATCGCTCGCTAGCTACTTTTAGCAGCCGTGCAAACGCATAGTCGGCGCCCACGGGGGAGTGTGTTTTTGCTTTGCAAGTGTGCGAATGCGTGTGCAGCCGAGCGGAACGAAAAAGTTTTCTGCAGTTTCTGAGTAGCTCTGGACTTACTCAGCCCTTGCGATCACTTCAGTCTTTTTGGTCCCGGAATTGATGTCACATACCCGCCCTGCAAATGCCTGGACACGCCTGTGTTTTTCCAAACACTCCCTGAAAACGGTCAGTTGACACCCATAAATGCCCTCTTCCTGTCACTCTCCTTTCGATTGGCTGTGCGAATGAATTCTTTGTTAAATCTATCGCCCAGAAATGTTCCGCTTTGTATCCATACGATTCGCTTGCGAATCAGGCACCTCTTGTCTATTCATGTGTAGGCAGGTTTATATCCACCTGCAGCAGCTATAGCATTAGTGTGGTCCCTGTTAGGGCTATCGAGATACACGGTCAAGTCACATTATTATGACCACTTCCTACATTTGTTGTCGGCAGTGCGTAGCCCATGAAGTACAGCACGTGTTGTGCGCTAGCTTGGTGGGTGACAATGCTAAGTTCCTTTGTCGTATAACAACCCTTTATGAAGCTAAGAACACTGTACGCTGTTTACTTAAGAAGTACCGTAATGGTACACTAGTTGCGTAACGATCGCTCAGCCGTAGGCGAGACGCTCAAGCGCCACGTTCGCTCACGGCCCAGCGATCACAGGACACGTTATTGGTTATGTCTAGGGTAATGATTCGCTATGGCGTAGCTTACGCTCGAGACCACGAGGAGGTCACCAGCGATGCAGACGCTCACAACACTATACCTTTATGATAAAACCTTATACCAATGAAATACACTGAATACCTTAATGTGAGTACAGGGTGTAAGTGCAACCTTGTGTAACCTGACTAACTACAAAGCTGCTTGAGCGTCACCGACGCTCAAGTGAACACTTAACACTATAGGAAATACACAGATGCTGGTTTAGGTTCCAAAGCCTATTAACTGTATTATATCTAATATACTTGTAAAAGGGGATAACAGTACAAATGATACACTACAATATAACAGAGACTTCCTAACCACAGAACTAAACAATAAATACAAAAAGACAATACTACACTGACCTAAATGCAATACAATACAATGCTATAATACTATGAGAGATATAAGGGAAAAGAGGAGAGAGAGAGATAGAGAGAGAGAGAGAGAGAAATTGGCTCACAGAAAGACAATGATAACGGAGAGAAACTTACGCACAAAGGGTATGATCGCCTGCGCCTCGATATCCAGCTCCCGGCTATCAGCAGATAACCGTTGATGAGAGAGTGAGAGCTGGATGTGGTCGGCCTGCCTATTTATGCCCCACACACAATGCAATCTCCTGGTCCTACAATCCCATTGTCCATTGGCCGAAGGAATTCGGCCCTGCATCATAACAAAAGGTCATAGGGTGATTCATACAGGTGGGCTGTGACGATTTCCAACAGCTCAGGTGGGTGGGAAACTGGGTTTCCCGCCGCATACCTGAGTATGTGTAATTAATAGAAATGGACATAAACTTCTTATGTCCATAACTATTCGCACGAGCGATTAATACGCTCCAAACCAACACCGGAATATTGCTAATTAAATACTCTTCCGATGGGTACCAAACACTGCTGTATGATTCCTGTTAGACCCTTCGTACGATATAAAGAGGGATTCCTCAGCTCTGGGACATTGTATTTTAACCAAACTTTCAGAATCTATCAAAGGGACCATGATCTATAAACTACATTAATTGTGAAAATATGTAACGAATGAGTCGCACGCTACGACTATATAAACTCTACCGTAAATACGCATACCGCGCCTGCGAGTGCACGCTATTGCGGGTATGCGCCTCCACGGGAGAGCGTACGCACGCGCAGCGCGGACCAGTGTGCGGTGCAAATATGGCAACGTGCATTGAGACATTTTTCTGACTTTGACAGTCCACCCTTTGGCAGTCAATAATAACTGCCATAAAACATTTAAGGAGAAAAATGTAAGTCAGGGGTTAATTGATTTCCATGGTTGGGTAGGGGAGGAGAGAGGAGAAGGTGTGAAGAGGGTATGACCTAGTGAGATAGCAGAAGCATGTGTGTATGAATCCATGTTTGGGGGGTCATGTATCATCGTGCCATACGTGTTGTAAATCAAGCTTCGAGGTATTGCGAAGTATACATTTGAATTCCTTCTTATCCTGTGGTACAGGTCTGTGGATGGGCTGTCAAACTTTACCGAGCTCATTTCGGCTGTGGTTGTAACAAAATGGGGATGCACATTTTAGTTGATGATACATGAATGGGGGAGGTATGTGGTTGCTGATATCTGTGCCTGTATTCCCTATCGTCTATGTGTGTCGTTACCTGAGGGTTGTAGAGATGAAGATAAAGAACACTTACGAAAAATGCAATGATATTCTATGTCAGGGAAATGTACATCTGTTGTTGAAGTTGTGTTCGGTATCTGTTGAGAGTCGTCTTCTTTGCGCTGTTTTGCTCCTTAGGCATGAGCAACAAGCTTTGTCAGTGCCATCAGATTTACAAAAATGTTGGGCTAGCGTGAGTTTAAAAAAATACTAGGGAAACTGGGGATCCATGGCAAAGTTCATCAAGTGTCCATATTTAAAGTTGTCAAATCTTCTTCTTTGGTCAATCCGTTGTCTGTATACATCTCGTCTCGTCAGCTTCCTCGTCCAAGGGGGTCTTTGTATCTTGGAGAAAAGCAGAAAAACAGGTGAAAGAAACGGACCGTATAATCGCATTTTCATCACATCCTGGTTTCTATCATTGGGTCATAAATCAAATCCAGGTTAATTACGGTTTCCTCACTCCTCAAGCTCATCACTTTTGTACTTTGTTTGCACCTCATTAAAGCCTGCCCGCACCTAAATATCAATCCAATCGATATAACGACACCCAAGATACATAGTAGAAACTTTCCAACATCCATTATGACTCCTTGAGCCCAGTCTCCCAAACCGGAGAACCAATTTCGCGGGTTCAACCATGACACCCAACCAGTCAGCTCATCACCTACAGCAGCAAGGGTGAGATTGTGTTTTCGACGAAATTCCCACTTCAATTGGAGAATATCGTCCATCTTTTGGTCTATGACCTCTACCGGATCCTCGGTGCTATTCGTGATATACGTGCAACACTTTATGCCGTACTGTGTTGCTAATGTAACACAATATCCGCCTGTTACTGCTGTAAGATAATTAAGAACCATCCTATGCTGAACTAGTTCTGTTTTGTAAGCTTGAAGTTCTCTTCCAGTGTATCTAAACGTGTCATCATACATTTCAGTGATATTATCTAACAAATTGGCGAGTGCGGAAATGTATCTATAATTCATCACTCCCCGAGCGGTACGAGTGAAATCTAACGCTACCAGAACCTGAATCCCGGTGGATTCATGGATAAGATCAGAGGCCGGATGCTCTAACCTTTCTGACAGTTGTCTTTTAACTCGGTGCTCGTAATGAGTGTGAGTATAAGGAGCTTGGGCACCACGGTGTATGTCCTTCATTTTGTCATGTGTAACAGTCATCACTTCAGGCAATACTTTTCCAATGTAACACAATCCTTCAGAGTTTGGGGCAAGCCACTTGTACGCCTTTCTCCCGCATATGAAATATGCATCATCGGGGAGAACATAAGGGACGGAGAAGGACATGACCATGTTACAAACCTTCCAGGTGAAATCTCCTGACCCTAATTCTTCCATCTGCCTAATGCACGTATCGGTTTGTACGATATGTGCACAGTATCCTGGTGATACCTCTCCAACTCTAGTAATCCTATTTCATAAGGAATATCGATACCGGAAAGATTTTCCTCTACTAGCTATGTGGCGTACGAGCTCTGTATCTGTAGGCATTCTATCTGCTCTGTGTGAAAAGGTCATGGTAAGGTTGCTCCATGACACTTCCCAATTTCCCGGTTTTCTGGGATTGGAGATGTTAAAACATATGAGGGACCTATCCACATGGTATTGGTGGAGCTTCAAACTAGGAGGGCTGGAGATGTTAAACCTCCGGTCCACCGGTCTCCCACCATTTAGCTCAAGTACCTCCCCTAACGTTAAAGGAAATGGTACTAGCCCTGATTTGCTGTGACCCTGAGGTACTTGAGAGCATACCCAACAATCTGTTTGGTTTAACACGTTACCCACTAAGGAGTGATAGTCACTCAATGGATGCCGGTCTATATGGATATTAAAACTAGATTGGCATTTCTTTATGCATCCATCTTCAACCAGATTATCACAGAGCCTACAGATACAATTTTCTTCAGCTAACAATCCATCACAATTTCTTCTATCGGATCGTTTTCTGATACTCGCCTTTGCTTGTTGGTTTGGTTGATCTTGGAAAACTACGCCTCCATCATCATAATCGGAACCCATTCCAGAACCTCTTTCGACCTCTATGGTACTCTCGCCGGAACAGACTGCTCTGGTCAACATCATGGTTAACATCAAAATCCGGATCACAGTCTCTTGGGGCAAGTCCATCTTTGAGGAGGAAATAGAGAAGAATGAGAAGGGGGAAAAAAGAAATTTCAAGGAAGAGGGGATGGGAAGTGGAGAAAAACAATAAAAGGGAGAAGGGAGTCGACAACTGCTTTCGGTCTTCAAGGCTCAGGTGCCGCCTCAGTCCTCCTGGAACAGACACTCCAGTGATACAACCTCTACCGTCTGTTCCTTATCACGGGACTTCTCTGGATCAGCAACCTTTTTGCAGTGGGATGAATGGACCCAAGTCTCTCTCTCAGCAACCTTCAATGCTGTGGTGCTAGTCAATAAGACCTGGTATGGTCCTTCCCATCTATCAATAAGACAACCTGAGCGTAGAAAATTTCGTATCATTACATAATCCCCAGGTTCAATGTCATGACAATTACTATCTGGTAAATCAGGAATCACCAACTTCAGATTATCATTTTGATTCCTCAACTGTTTACTCATGTTAATTAAGTATTTTACAGTTACTTCATTGTTACATTTCAAATCATCCTGAGGGTTAATCATGACATGCGGTTGTCGACCAAACAAGATTTCAAAAGGGGACAGATTAAGAGGGGACCTGGGAGTGGTTCTGATGCTATACAAAACAATGGGTAAAGCTTCTGGCCACGTCAATCCTGTCTCTGCCATTACTTTACTCAATTTATTTTTAATAGTGCTGTTCACTCTTTCGACCTTCGCACTCGCCTGTGGACGGTACGGAGTGTGCAGCTTGCTATCAATACCCATCAATTTACACATTCCTTGAAAGACATCACCTGTAAAATGGGTACCCCTATCACTTTCAATGATTCTAGGGATACCATATCTACATACAAATTCCTGCACAATTTTCTTAGCTGTAAACATAGCGGTATTTGTAGCTGCTGGAAAAGCCTCGACCCAATTCGAGAAAACATCTATACAAACAAGTACATATTTCAAATTTCGACATGGGGGCAATTGAATGAAGTCAATTTGTATTACTTGGAAAGGGCCGCCGGCAGGTGGGACATGGGATGGTTCTGTAGGTATTGCTTTCCCAATATTCTTTCTCAGACAGGTAAGGCATGACATTGCTCTTTTACCCGCATGAGAGGAGAATCCTGGGGCGCACCAGTATGCTCTTACCAATTTGCACATCCCCTCCTTGCCTAGATGAGTCAGCCCGTGAGCTGCTTCAGCCAGACATGGAAGGTATGCCCTGGGGGCCACTGGTTTACCATGTCCATCCGTCCAGAGCCCTGAGGACTCCTGGCCATATCCCTTTGCCTTCCAGACTGCTCTTTCCTTTGTGGAACACAAATTCTGCATCTCACACAACTTTTGTGTGTTGATGGTATTAAATACCATCAGTTGTGTGGTGTCTGTCTGTATGGGGGTAGCAGCTGCAAGCTTTGCGGCTTCGTCTGCTCGGCTGTTACCAAGGGATACTGGGTCTTGGCTATATGTATGTGCTTTACATTTGATAACAGCCACTCTGTCGGGTTCCTGTATCGCTGTTAGAAGCCTTTTTATGTGAGCTGCATGCGCTATCGGTGTACCAGCTGCCGTCATGAAATTTCTGAGCCGCCATAGCGCTCCGAAATCATGGACTACCCCGAAGGCGTATCTGGAATCGGTGTAGATATTGGCTGACTTACCCTTAGCCAATTCACATGCTCTGGTTAGGGCGACCAGTTCAGCAACCTGGGCTGAGTGAGGTGGGCCTAGCGGTTCCGCTTCTATGGTGTCTTGGTCATCTACGACTGCGTATCCAGTACACAAGTCTCCCGAGTCTGACTGTCTGTGACAACTACCATCCGTGTAGAACGTGAGTTCTGCATCTTCCAGTGGATTGTCACTGATGTCAGGCCTTGCGGTAAAATTTTGGGTCAAATATTCCATACAATCATGTGTATCTTCCTTTGCATTAAATCCTCCTTCCCCATCACTCTCACCTTCCACCCTTTGTGTCTGACCAGGCACACCTGGGAGAAATGTTGCAGGATTTAATGCGCTGCATCTCCTTATGGTGATGTTTACGGGGGCCATTAATGCCAATTCCCATCTTGTAAACCTTGCTGATGAGACGTGTCTGGTTTGGGCAGAATTCAATAAGGCAGATACCGCATGCGGTGTATGGATTGTGAGGTTGTGGCCTAGCACAACATCTTCGCTTTTTGTCACTAGCAATGCTATCGCCGCAACGCTACGCAAGCATGTGGGGAGGGATCGCGCTACCGTGTCTAGCTGAGCGCTGTAGTATGCAATTGGCCTGCTGGCATCACCGTGTTTTTGTGTTAGTACACCTGCTGCGCACCCAGCACTTTCTGTTCCGTATAGTTCAAAGGGTTTCCCATAGTCTGGCATACCTAGTGCTGGTGCCTGCGTTAGGCACTGTTTGAGTCTCTCAAATGCTGTTTCAGATTCGTCTGTATGCGAAATCCGATCAGGTTTGTTTGAAGAGACCATTTCCTGCAAAGGTAGCGCCAATATGGAAAACCCTGGGATCCAATTACGGCAATACCCACACATTCCTAAAAACGTCCTGATCTGTTGCTGGGTTTGTGGCAGTGTCATGTCTCTAATGGCTTGGATTCTATCAGTGGTCAGGTGTCTCAGTCCTTGTGTTAGACAGTGTCCCAAATATTTTACCTTAGCTTGGCATAATTGCAACTTGTCTTTGGAAACCTTGTGACCTGTGTCTGAAAGATGAAACAGGAGCTGTTTCGTATCCTTCAGAGATGCTTCCAGTGAATCTGAACACAGTAATAAATCGTCCACATACTGTATCAATACTGATCCACTGTCTGGTTGGAAAGACTGTAAACAATCATGCAAAGCCTGAGAAAATATACTTGGACTATCTATGAAACCTTGGGGTAACCGAGTCCACGTGTATTGGACTCCTCTGTATGTGAATGCAAACAAATATTGGCTGTCAGGGTGCAGAGGTACCGAAAAGAAAGCGGAGCAGAGGTCAATAACAGTGAAAAATTTGGCAGTGGGAGGAATTTGCATTAGGATGACAGCTGGATTAGGCACTACGGGGAACTGACTCTCAACTATTTTGTTAATCCCCCTTAGATCCTGCACTAGCCTGTAACCCCTCCCCCCACTCTTTTTAACAGGGAAGATGGGACTATTTGCGGTGCTGGATGTTCTTACTAGAATGCCCTGTTGTAGCAAGCGCTCTATTACGGGAAAAACTCCTAACTCCACCTCTGGCTTCAGAGGATACTGTGGGATTTTTGGAGCTATCCTACCATCTTTTACTTGTACAACTACTGGAGCTACGTTTGCCATTAATCCAGTGTCCTGTCCATCTTTTGTCCAAAGTGACTCTGGTATCTGAGATATCATCTCTTCTACTTGGGATGGATTCCTTTTTGTCATAATGGAATGTGACATTAATTTTGATGGGGAGTCTAACATGTCTCGTACTTCCTGAGCGTGATTCTCAGGAATGTCCAAGAATACACCTTCAGGAGTACAATAAATGACGCAACCCATTTTACATAGTAAGTCTCTTCCCAGGAGATTAGTTGGTGCAGATGCAGCCAGCAAAAAGGAATGCTTGGTATGCAAAGGCCCTATTGTAATCTCGGCTGGTTTGCTAACAGGGTAGTGCTGGACTACTCCTGTTACTCCCATGGCTGGAATTGTCCTACCAGTGGTTCTCATGCCCACTGTCGAATTTATCACTGACTTGGCCGCCCCTGTGTCTACAAGAAAGTTTAAAGTTTTACCAGCCACATTGATTGCAATCTCTGGTTCGCTTCCAAGACTGGCAATCAACTTAACTGGGTGCAGATTACAGGTATGGCCACACCCCTATTGGGTATGCTGACCTCCCAGAATCCCGCTGGCAGCAACTACTTGTGAGGGAGTTAGCTGGGAACTACCAGAGGCATGCCAATCTCTGTTCGGGGGATATCTTTTTGTTTCCCCTGTATGTGGCTCAAAACTCCGCCTCTGTGGACCCTGCTCCCAATGTCGTGTGTTGTGTTGTTGTCTAGGGGGTTGAAAAGATCTTTGTACATTCTTTGTTCTACATTCTCGTGCAAAGTGTCCCGGTCTGTTACAAGAAAAACATGTTATTACACTTGCCTTACCCACAGGATTCGGTGGTACATACGCAGGCTGCCTTGTGGTCAGCGCCTGTATACTTACGGACATCAACTTATCACTTTGCGATTCCCTGTGCCTAGTGATGTTTCTGTCGTGATCAATAGCAGCCTCTCTCAATGTGGACACTGACAGACCTCGCCAACATGGCTGCGTGGTCTGTACCCTAGCTTTTAATGTTTCTTTCAAACCATCCATCAGTACAGATACTGCTACTTCTCGATGGTTTGGGTTGGTCTTAATGTCTTCTATACCAGTGTACTTTGCCATTTCTAATAGTGCCCGGTGAAAATATTCTGTTGCCGTTTCGGACTCCTTTTGCTTAATGGAAAATATTTTATTCCATTTAACAACGGCTGGGAAATACTCTTTTAGCTGTAAATTTATCCTTTTTACATTATCCTTGTTGTACACGTCTGTAAGCGGTACATCTTTATCCAATGCACAATCAGCTAAAAACTGAGTTGCATCAACATTGGAAGGTAAACAAGCTCTTAGCAGTATCTGCCAATCCTTGTTGTTGGGTTCTACAGTGTTACCTAAATCCCTGATGTATTTTTGGCTAGCAACTAAATCCTTTCTGGGGTCAGGAAATTCGGACACTATTGTTCTTAATTCCATTCTGGAAAATGGAGTGTACATGGCAATGTTCCTTATGGGAGTGGCTCCAGACACATCTGTTTTTCCATTGGGAACTGCTATTACCCTTACAGGAGCAATCCTAACAGCCTCTTCCTGTGTAGATTCTACAGCTTGTTGTGGTACAATTGTTTCAGTGTAGTGCATGGTGCCGTACTTACCCGTTGACACGACCTCACCTATCCCTCCGCTAGGGGCTTTCACTAATCTCGTGGGTGTCGCTGTGCCTACTGTGGTTTCTGCTATGGTGGCTGCAAGAGAGAGAGCTGAAATTGTTGCTGAATCGTCTTCTTGATCACACTCCTGAGGAAGGTTCAAAACAGGGTACATCTTGCACGGGTTAATACTTGCATGAGTTATTTGGTTAACATCATTAACATTTACAGGGTTACTAAGAGTTTGTGTTTTACAACCCAGTGCATTTCTCTCCGCAATCAACTTCTCTCCTGCAATGTATGGTGGAGGAGGAGCTGTGGCAATCAACTTCCTGACTGCCCCAGATCCTGCCGCCAGAGCCAAACCTCTCTGTATCTCACCTTCCTGGTGCCATAACTGTAAACAATCATGATGTTGAATTCGTCTCTTTGTTGATTTTACGAGACATATCCTCCTCCTTAAATTTTGTAACACTTCTGGACTGAAGCTACCTATTCTTGGGAATTTGTCCCTGTCTTGTACAGTCATTCTCTCCCATTCATCACATAAAGATTCGGTGTGAATTCCATATTTTTCACACATTACATATCGTGCCGACCCAATTGGTCGGTTCACAGAATCAACCTGAACCAGGGTTGATCGCCCCCTACCTGAGCAACTGGCCCCCATAGTCTGCAGGTGTTGCTTAGTCCTCCTTGGATCTCTGTATCAAGGTTTTCAGCAAGCCTTTACAGACAACCAAATTACTCCACAGTAGGCCGGCGGTGGCGGTTTACCGAGTACCCCACTCACTCGCCCACCTCGACCAATACGACCTGATCACACCGATATGGTGCTGGCGTACTCGATACAGGGCCCCTATGGAACCTTCAGTTTACTGGAACATATGAGGGTTACCCGCAGGACACTTACTCTTTCCAGTAAAGTTGGGGTTGTTAGATAGTTCCTGAGTGACCAGCGAACTTCCCTTCCAAAAATAAAAAATTACACAAATCACGTCAGAATGTACAGATAGCGTTTGTGACCACTTTACTCTAATGGTATTAGGTCAGATTACTAACTACTGCACACAATTACGTGTGGTCCAATCGTTCAGTACACGAGCACTACTTGTCATGTACTGAAAGATCAATGGAATCGATGTTTCCGGCCGCGATTCCTTCAGCAAGAGCTTATGGCCTATATGGGTTCTGCACCAACACCCCAGGCGTTGTGCCACTGGACTTTTATAGCGGACCTTTTACCTTACGACCTCCTGGTCTTGTTACCTTATGACCTCCTGGTCTTGTTACCTTATGATCCGCTATACTCTAATGCTCAAATATTATTTAACCAGGGATGCCTCCCTGGCCACCGTATATGTCACTTACACGTATGTCCCTTGACGAGTACCCGGCTTTCCTTTTGGTTCCACCTTAAAGTTATATAAACTTTTGTATACAAAACACACTCACTCAACACATGTACACTTTTGTTTCTATATCTATTTCTGCGCAGAAATTGTCTTTAGGCCAAAAGTGTTACCAATTAGGAGCAGGATCTGTTAAACTAAATTTCAGATTTTTCCAAAAATAGATTTGCGTTATTTACCGCTTCGCGTTATCTACCGCTGTGCGTTACTTATCGCCTTTGCGTTACTTCACTTTATCGTGACTTGAGCTACGTGAGCGTAACCGGACGCTACGTTGCGTAATGAACGCTGCGTGCGTCTGCCTTTGGATTGCGTACGCTAGTCTTTGTTAGCGACACGTGTACGCAATGCAAAGATCCACCGTAACACAATTTCTATTTTTATCAATGTAAATGATCCCTGATCATCTACCGCAATCCACACTGACTGCCTTGTATCTCAGACAAACCGTGTGTTTGTTCTATACTTTAACTATTACCTCTACTATTAAATAACAGCAAATCTCTTTTTAGCACTTTCTATCAACTATAAAATTGGCAAACAGGAATAGTGATATACGAAAATGAAACAGAAATGCAGATATATGCGTGCGTACGCAAGACAAAAGAAAAATAAACAGTTTTAAAAAGACACAAGCGTTTTGTTCTTACTTCCGGTTCCCGGATTCCTTCAGCACTCTTTATCTAAGCGAAGCAGACGCTTATTCCGCCAGCACTATGAGACAACCTCCCACCCTTTGCTGGAGGGATAATGTCTGCTGATCTACCTAGTGCAGATATGAGAAGGATAGGACGAGTCCCCAATTGACAATGCTAAGTTCCTTTGTCGTATAACAACCCTTTATGAAGCTAAGAACACTGTACGCTGTTTACTTAAGAAGTACCGTAATGGTACACTAGTTGCGTAACGATCGCTCAGCCGTAGGCGAGACGCTCAAGCGCCACGTTCGCTCACGGCCCAGCGATCACAGGACACGTTATTGGTTATGTCTAGGGTAATGATTCGCTATGGCGTAGCTTACGCTCGAGACCACGAGGAGGTCACCAGCGATGCAGACGCTCACAACACTATACCTTTATGATAAAACCTTATACCAATGAAATACACTGAATACCTTAATGTGAGTACAGGGTGGAAGTGCAACCTTGTGTAACCTGACTAACTACAAAGCTGCTTGAGCGTCACCGACGCTCAAGTGAACACTTAACACTATAGGAAATACACAGATGCTGGTTTAGGTTCCAAAGCCTATTAACTGTATTATATCTAATATACTTGTAAAAGGGGATAACAGTACAAATGATACACTACAATATAACAGAGACTTCCTAACCACAGAACTAAACAATAAATACAAAAAGACAATACTACACTGACCTAAATGCAATACAATACAATGCTATAATACTATGAGAGATATAAGGGAAAAGAGGAGAGAGAGAGATAGAGAGAGAGAGAGAGAGAAATTGGCTCACAGAAAGACAATGATAACGGAGAGAAACTTACGCACAAAGGGTATGATCGCCTGCGCCTCGATATCCAGCTCCCGGCTATCAGCAGATAACCGTTGATGAGAGAGTGAGAGCTGGATGTGGTCGGCCTGCCTATTTATGCCCCACACACAATGCAATCTCCTGGTCCTACAATCCCATTGTCCATTGGCCGAAGGAATTCGGCCCTGCATCATAACAAAAGGTCATAGGGTGATTCATACAGGTGGGCTGTGACGATTTCCAACAGCTCAGGTGGGTGGGAAACTGGGTTTCCCGCCGCATACCTGAGTATGTGTAATTAATAGAAATGGACATAAACTTCTTATGTCCATAACTATTCGCACGAGCGATTAATACGCTCCAAACCAACACCGGAATATTGCTAATTAAATACTCTTCCGATGGGTACCAAACACTGCTGTATGATTCCTGTTAGACCCTTCGTACGATATAAAGAGGGATTCCTCAGCTCTGGGACATTGTATTTTAACCAAACTTTCAGAATCTATCAAAGGGACCATGATCTATAAAGTACATTAATTGTGAAAATATGTAACGAATGAGTCGCACGCTACGACTATATAAACTCTACCGTAAATACGCATACCGCGCCTGCGAGTGCACGCTATTGCGGGTATGCGCCTCCACGGGAGAGCGTACGCACGCGCAGCGCGGACCAGTGTGCGGTGCAAATATGGCAACGTGCATTGAGACATTTTTCTGACTTTGACAGTGGTATATACTGTAAGGACAGGTGTGCGATAGGCAGGGCTGGATTAACAATGGGGCGGACGGAGCTGCAGCTCCAGGCCCCCCATCAAAATAGGCCCATAGCTTCAGCTGTGCTGCTGCAGACAGGAAAAAATGTTTTCCTGCTACAGCAGCCTGCTACTGCCCGTCTGCGGTCCCCCTGTACCCAGGTTGTGATCCCCCCTCCAGTAGCACCCCGCCGAACTAAACACGGCCGCCGGCGTAATCTTGACACATATGGTGCCGCAGCGGAAAGGCTTCACTAGCCCCCCTCCCTGCACCCTATACGCTTACAGGAAGAAGCAGCCGCGCAGGGAGGGAGGGAGTGACGTGAAACGAGTGACAGCGCAAATGGGCTGCCCATCCCGACCACTACCGTCCGTAACCTGTCCTGAAGGAAACAATGACAGCAGACAGGAAACAAGTACTTGAAATCAGCCGTAGCCTGGGAAACTGACTGATCCCTCTGAGGTGAGGTGTCAGTCCTGCACGGCTGCTGCACTGCCGGGCTGCCGCATCAGCAAGCTGACTGCAGCGCTACTATTTCAAATCTGCCGCGGACCGGCAGCCAATCAGGAGCGGCCGCGGCAGATTTGAAATAGTACAGTGTCCGGCACCCTTCCCTGGGCCCTGTCAAAAGTGCGGCTACAAGGTTCGGCTCTCCGCATGATTATGCCAAGGCTCCGGCTCCTGCCCCCCACAAGGGTGTGAATAAAACGCATACAAAGCACATAAAAACTCATAAAAAACTACAAAAAACATAAAAAAGGTACATAGGACATAAAATATAGAGGAATAAAAAAGTCAAAAATTCAAAGGAGAGAGGAGTAAATATCTTAACTTAATAATTGAGGTTAGATCAAGGCAGCACCCAACGCGTTTCGTCCTGTGTGGACTTTATCAAGGGTGTGATGAAGTCCACACAGGACGTAACGCGTTGGGTGCTGCCTTGATCTAACCTCAATTATTAAGTTAAGATATTTACTCCTCTCTCCTTTGAATTTTTGACTTTTTTATCCCTCTATATTTTATGTCCTATGTACCTTTTTTATGTTTTTTGTAGTTTTTTATGAGTTTTTATGTGCTTTTTATGCGTTTTATTCACCCCCTTGTGCATGTTATTTTAAATGTATTAATTTCCACCCTGTAACACTCGGGTTTGTTTAGTGCTTCACAGTATAATAAATATTTTATATTTTTTTACATAACTGCCTAGTTTTTCAAATTGTCTGACACCAGCGGTCGCCTTTACTACCTCATTCTTTGTCCACATACTTATATATATATATATATATATATATATATATATATATATAGCTGTGTATATGTGTGTGCATTTGTATATGTGTGTGTGTGTGTGATTATACTGTATGTGGCTGTATGTAGATATGTGGCATAATGTGAATTTCAGCTCCTACCGTGTGCTCTAATGTGAATTTTGGCTCATACCGCGTGCTCTAATGTGAATTTTGGCTCATACCGCGTGCTCTAATGTGAATTTTGGCTCATACCGTGTGCTCTAATGTGAATTTTGGCTCATACTGTGTGCTATAATGTGAATTTCGGCACACACCGCGTGCTCTAATTTGAATTTTGGCTCATACCGTGTGCTCTAATGTGAATTTTGGCTCATACTGTGTGCTATAATGTGAATTTCGGCACACACCGCGTGCTCTAATGTGAATTTTGGCTCACACTGTGTGCTATAATGTGAATTTCATCTCATACGGTGTGCTATAATGTGAATTTCGGCTCATACTGTGTGCCACCAGTACTAGATAGTATAAGGGGTCCTACTATTGTTGTGCAAAATGTGTATAAGGGGTAGTAAACTACACTGAAGGGCACGCCACCTTTTCAGTGACCACGTCCCCTGTCTTGGAGCGTGAAGGCGCGCGCATAATAACAACCCACACTTTCTCCATACCCCCACTTCAAAATTTCCACTTCGACCACTGTGTGTGTGTGTGTGTGTGTAATAAATATATATATATATATATATATGTAGCGAAATGAAGCAGCACTCCTGGCGACTGGATAAACAAATCTTAACACACAGTTTCCATAGGCAATGTTTCAGTGCCGTTTAATGGAGTGGCACTTTCGTTAGGGATCAAAATTACAATGTACAAACACTTACCTATATAGGCCCATACACCCGTGATTTGCGCCGTTCCGTTGGCGGGACAGATTCCCGGACGGTCAGCGCAATTGTAGTGACGTCATACATCGATGACAAATCACTGTGCTCCCCGTCACCTTGCGGGCACCCGGCGCAGCAAGTTGATTGGAGAGAGAGCCGGACCCCTCTGCTCTTTTGTTTATCTATCTATCTATCTATCTATCTATCTATCTATCTATCTATCTATCTATCTATATATATATATATATATATATATATAATTGATATAATATAGTTCTGGCCTGCACGCCTCTGAAAAGTGATCAGCTGCATCCTGGTGCCCTCCTCAAGTAAACAAGACGACAAACAAAACTCTCGTTCCGTTCGAAGTTTCGGTATATTTCAACCATTGGCAAGAACTTTTGACATCCTCTTTACATGAGAGATCTGTGAGTGTCGCTTCTGCTGTTATTTATAAAAGCATGCAATGTATGTGTGTGTGTATATATATATATATATATATATATATATATAAAATCTTACAGTATTTTGGATGAGACGCACTGTGTCCTTGAACATAGTTGGGGAAATCCAAATGGTTCTTGGGTGCCCTACAGCTATTCAACTGTAATAGAAGTGAGTATCGCGGACGCCCATTACTTATCACACCCAAAAGCACTAGGATTATCTACGTAAATCGCTAAACCCATATAAACTATTCGGCATGATGATGAAATGGAAATTTTTTGCAGAAGCTGTGAGCGGGAATCATGCAGTCATGCCCTATCAGCAAAACAATTTATTAGTTCTGTTGGGCGCTCAAAAAAATTGAATTCCCCCCCCCCCCCCAGTGACACTCTTCTGTCTGTCTTCTCTATATCTACCTTTCTTGATACATAGTAGATACATCTTTATATTTTTCAAACTTGCACACACACACACACACACACACACACACACACACACACACACACTTATACACACACACACACACACACACACACACACACACACACACACACACACACATTAAATACACAACTGGTGACATACCCGTATCAGTAGCCTCCCACTACCCTCCCCACACCATGCTGGTCACACACCGCTCTGCGCTCCCGGGGACAACTTTATTGTGCATGCACGAATCGCCGGAAAATGGCCATGGCTGCCCCTTTCTGAGTGATATTTGAAGCCCTGCAGCTGGAGTCGGACCGACGGAGCTGTGAGTATAATCAAATGGGTGCAGTGTGTGGGTCCACCTGGACCCAGTGTCCCATATGCACCACACACCTTGCACCCATTATAGATACACCAGCGCCCCCGCCCCTGCAACAGCACACAATAGGCCCTTCATAAATTTCAGCTCCAGGCCCATGAGCACCTTAATCTGGCACTGGCGATAGGCCGTCTGCACACATCTCACTCGTTGCTGTCATGGGCAAGAGGGACAATTTATCAAGTTGCAAAAAGGGATGATTATCGGCTTTCGGGCCAAGGGTGGCGGTATTTCTGACACAGCACAGTGTGTGAACTGTTCATGTGCTGCTGTGGTGAAGGTGTATCGTGACTGGACAAATGGCACCATTGTGAATAACTGACGTGGAACTGCAGAGCACCACATGCCATTGATGTGAGAGGTGAACGTCGGCTACGAAGGTGCATGAGGTCCGACTGCCATGCTACAGTGGAGCAGCTCCGGCAAGCACCAAGGGGTCATTTCTCAAAGGCTGGCCTGGGTGCACCAAACAAGCCCAAGCCTAGGACATAAGAATCTGCCTTCCCCCTCTTTGTGCCCCTGCCAATGGTGAATGCAACAGTATCCGGTCTCTAAGTCGACCACACTTAGGTCGACAGTCATTAGGTAGACCACTATCGGTCGACATGGTCACCAGTGGCGCACCCAGGGGGGGTTTCCATATATGTTATAAAATCAAATGTATATTTATTTGTAGGGAAATGGCTGTTACTAGTGAAGCTGTATGTGACTGCTTATAATTGAGGAGAAGATATGAAGCATGATTAACTGTAACAAATGTATCTAATGCCACCTGCTGATAGCGTCTGCAACAAATGTTTCAAGTTCTAAATGCTGACAGCAGTTGATAATGTGGATACTACGTGCTGCTGGCAACAGAACTCCTAATACACTAAGCACAGCAGCTGAGGTCCTAGATAGTATATAGGGACATTAGCTGATTTCTGTGGATGAGAGTAATCCTATTGAATGGGAGACAGGTGATCCTATATATAGGACGATATAGCTACTATCATTTATATCAGTTGCAACATTTGTGATACATTGTATGAATGTTAGAATGTTACAGTGAAGTATCCCCTGAAATGAAGGGACAGTGACAAGTTATAATACATCACACTGTAATGCACTACTTTATAGTAAATAACGTGGCAAATATCTGAAACCATAAGGTGGTCATATGTTATAATAGATGAATTTATTTACCATTACTGGGAAGGTATAATAAATGTGGGACTTATAAAGTCTACCAGCACTACTCTGTTCAGTATTACTATATATTATATTCTATTATATTACATCATATTAAAGGAACATTAGTAAGGGATATGATATGTGAGATCGATGTATAAATTTAAGTGATTAAAGCGAGTCTGGTATAACAAAACACAGACTATCGCATGAGGCTGGAAATATATGTGGTGGATATTATAAATAGGGATTGCTATATCCCTTAATGATCCATACCATAGTTGGGACTGCTATATCCCCTAAACAAAATCCCCCTTTTCTATATTTGATTATATCATACTAATGAGATACGAGTAAGAGATATGATAGGTGGGATTGACATATATCCTTAAAGGAGTATGGTCCCCTAGAACGTTACAGCCTACACATCTTAATAGAGGAGTGATCTAAGCGGATCTGATAGTATAAAATACAGATTACCGCATGAGGTTGGAAATATGTGTGGTGGACATTAGAAATAGGGATTGCTATATCCCTTAAGGATCCATACCACAGTTGGGATCGCTATATCCCCTAAATAAAATCTCATTTATTTCTCTTTATATATACCCTTACAAATTCTGTGGTGGATATTAGAAATAGGGACTGCTACATCCCTTAATGATCCATACCATAATTGGGACTGCCGTATCTCCTAATCAAATCCCTTCGATCCCCCCTTTTTACACATACCCTTGAAAAATTTGTATTTGTGTACCAACATAGACAGTGAGTGCAAATCAATACTTACCTTCCCGGAGAACAATTTGGAGATAGAGATATTCATCTTGCAGCTAATTCCGGCCCAGCATCATAATATTGAGATGCAGTAGCATTAATTGACTATATATAATTATTATATTCATTCATTGGTAGTCAATCTGCGTCTATATAATCTGGTGATATTTTTAGTCCCTAAATTGGGATTTGTCCCCAGAAGATTTTGCTGAATAAATAGACATCATAGATAGCCGGTTAACAATATTAAAGTAACAGCCATTGCATTGTAAGAATTATATTGCCAATGGATCAGATAATGGCAATATTTAAATAGATATAATAATCCCACGAATATTATACATATCAAATACACGCGGACACGCTTTTTAAATCTTTTCTTCACAATTTCCTATCTCATAGGTGTCACTTATATGTTAGTCTGTCTGATTTTAACTCTTATGTTTCACTGTTGTCTGGGTAATAATTTATAATTTAATGTATATTTAATAAAGGCTAAGTTTTAAGATAAGTAAACTCTGTTCTAGTGCGTCAACCATACAGTTTCCTCTTATTTTTCCTCTCAACCTGATCGCTTATATACTGTAATTGACAGCACCCCCTTACCATATTAAGCATTGTCTGATACAAAAGGGAAAAGGGGTCCAAACAAGTGATGATGTGATGATGGTTCACATACATTCACAGTATTGTTAATATACAGTATATTGAGTGTGCAGATACCCAACTCTTGGGGGTTTCCGGGCACCCAGAAACCCCCCTCCACCTTTTTTCCCCCCCTTTCCGCTGCATGAGTATTATTAATGGCTGTCTAGCGTCCTCTGCAGCCAGCTGTCTTCCTGGTGGCACTTGTAAGTGCTTAATAAAAGTTTACTTTATTTTATTTATAGTACATATATATCCATTTGCATACATATATACACACATGTATATACATACATATAAACACACACACATATGATATATATACATGCGTACATACGTGTACTGTATGTATATATATATATATATATATATATACACAGGTTGAGTATCCCATATCCAAATATTCCGAAATACGGAATATTCCGAAATACGGACTTTTTTGACTGAGAGTGAGATAGTGAAACCTTTGTTTTTTGATGGCTCAATGTACACAAACTTTGTTTAATACACAAAGTTATTAAACATATTGTATTAAATGTCCTTCAGGCTGTGTGTATAAGGTGTATATGAAACATAAATGAATTGTGTGAATGTAGATACACTTTGTTTAATGCACAAAGTTATAAAAAATATTGGCTAAAATTATCTTCAGGCTGTGTGTATAAGGTGTATATGTAACATAAATGCATTCTGTGCTTAGACTTAGGTCCCATCACCATGATATCTCATTATGGTATGCAATTATTCCAAAATACGGAAAAATCACATATCCAAAATACCTCTGGTCCCAAGCATTTTGGATAAGGGATACTCAACCTGTACATATATATATATATATATATATATATATATATATATATATATGTATGTTTAATATGCTATGTGTATATGTATGTATATATATATATATATATATATAGATATATATATATATATATATATGTGTGTATATACGGTATATATATATGTGTGTAGATATATATATATATATATATATATACACACACACACACACACACACACACACACACACACACACACACACAGACACACTAGTTTTACAGACCCAGCATATACTGGGTCACCTCAGTCCCCAACCCCAGTGCTTGGCTCCACCCAGTTCTGGAAACCCCCCTATGCAAATCCTGCGTTTGCCACTGGTCACTAGGTCGTCATGGAAAAAGGTTGACATGAGGTTTAAAAAAAAATTTTTATTTTGTTTTACTTTTTCATACTTTACGATCCACGTGGACTACGATTGGGAATAGTAACCTGTGCAGAGCGCAGTGTTAGTGGAGCGAGGCACCTTGCCCAAAGCATGGCGAACGAAGGGAACCATGCGAGGGGACACGGTGCACTAATTGGGGTTCACGGTCACTTTATGAAGAAACAACACAAAACCCCCCCCAAAAAACTAATGTTGACCTTTTTCCACGTCGACATTGTTCACGTCAACCTAATGGCCGTGTCGACCTATTTCAGGTGTTGACCTAGTCCCTGTTGACCAATAGTAGTCGACTTAATGACTGTCGACCTAAGTGTGGTCGACACTATGATCCACACCCAATGCAACAGTGTGTTTGTGACGTCAAAACAGGAACTGAATGGTCTGAAGTGATCGCAAGCTAGGAGTAGGTCTGGAGCTACTCTGAAACTGCTCAAAATTATTTTGCAGCCGCTCTGCGATCCTTTCGTTCGCACTTCTGCTAAGCTAAGATACACTCCCAGAGGGAGGCGGCTTAGCGTTTGCACAGCTGCAAAAAGCAGCTAGCGAGCAAACAACTCAGAATGGCCACCTATATGCGACTATGATGCGACTATGATGCGACTAAGTTTCATTTTTCGTCATAAAAACACCCATCGCTAGCAGAATCTCACAGGGTGTTACTACTGCAATGACATACCTCCTAACTTGTGTAGATTAAGAATCGGGACTGGCTGAAAGGGGGTTGGGGCCTCTGGAGAAGAGGCATGTCTTTTAGGAAAGGGGGCATGGCCTAGCCCCATGACCCCCATTTTCGTCATTTTGGGCACATGCCCAGTGCTCTCTGAGCTGCTGGGCAGCCCCCACCTCACCTCATGCGCATGGCATCTATTCAGCGATCAGCGGCTGCTGTGCAAAGCAGAGCAGTGGTGATCACTAGCTCTCCCAACCTGCCCCCCCTTCGTCCGCCCACGGGACACTGCGGCCCGCGGGTGCGACAGCGGGACAGTGTACGAAAAGAGGGACTGTCCCGCTGGAATCGGGACAGTTGGGAGGTATGCAATGATGTACAGATGGAGCCACGCTAGTCGTGGCTCCATCTGTGCTTAGGTGCACTCGCCTAGGCGTGCCTAGCAACTACAGCGTCTACATCCGGGCGGGCGAGCGTGCCTGGGCGGAGACACTCTCCCATTCATAGAATTTGAGAGCATCTCTGTGCACTCCCAGAGTGACTAGGCGGACGGATCGCCTAGTCACGCCGGGGGTGCACGCCTGCGATGGAGCCGCCTCAGATGAGCGTGGCTCCGTTTGTATTAAAACACATCTGGATGTAATAGAGTTTCTGTGTATAAGGGGTAGATGTACTAAGCAGTGATAAAAGTGGAGAAGTGAGCCAGTGGAGAAATTGCCCATGGTAACCAATCAGCTGCTCTGTATACTTTTATAGTATGCAAATTATAAATGTTACATCAATGCTGATTGGTTGCCATGGGTAACTTCTCCACTGGCTTACTTCTCCACTTTTATCACTGCTTAGTACATCTCCCCCTAAGTTAGAGTGACCATTTTTTCCCTTTTACCTGGGACGCTCATAGATTACACAGGTTCTGTGGCTGATGAAAACCAGCTGAAATGTAGGCTTGGAGTCAGCCAGCCACAGAACCTGTGTAATCCATGAGCGTCCCAGGTAAAAGGGATAATATGGTCACGCTACCTAAGTAATGGTATGGGATCTTTCATCCAGAAACCATTTTTAAAGAGAACAAGAAAGGAAAAAGTATATAATTGCTGCTGTTCCCTGATGAAATCATAAATAGACATTGTCACAATGTTTCCTCCTTCAGGGCAATGAAGGGAAAGAAAGGTAATTTTTAAATGTAATTTAGTAGGTTGTAGGCATGGTGCTCCAAATTGCAGAAAAATCTGTTATCTGGAAAACCTTAAATCTCAAACCTTCCAGATAATAAATGTCAGAACTGTGTTAACAGCTGCTATAAATACCACCTTCTCTGCAAAACAAAATCTTGATTTTGCATCCTGACTCAATGGGGTAAATTTACTAAGATGGGAGTTCTATTTAAGGTGTCATGTTGCTCATAGGCAACCAATCAGATTCTTCTTCTCATTTATCTAGCAGCTCCTAGAAGATAATACCTGGAATCTGGTTGGTTGCTAAGGGCAACATACCATCTTAAATAGAACGCCCATAGTAAATTTACCCCGATATGAGGTACACAAATGCACCTAGACTGCATTCTGAAACACATTCCAATCCAATCCATTTCAGCCAGCTCCTCCATCAGAAGATGCAAACATTTTACACCTCCTGTCGACAACGCCATCTTGAAAAGCATTTTCCATAAACATTAACTTATTTGTGCAAAAATGGGCTCATCAAAGACATATTTTTGTAAATTACATGTAATTCTCCATGCAGGGGCGTTTTAAGAGAAGAGGGGGCCCGCGCCAGCAGCGAGTAGACTCTGGCATAATACCTTGTTCCTGGCGACATTTCCAGTGCGAATGCGCAAATCACTCGGAAATGACTGCGGCATCCCTTATCCAAGTGATTTGTGTACACAGTGCAGGGCCGCTGGGTGCAGGGTGTGAAGTGTGGGCCCCGCTGGACCCAGGGTCCTGTGTGCACCACACACACTGCACCCATTATAGAAACGCCTGTAGCTCCATGCATTATATACCTTGTGGCAAGCACCTCCTAAAGAATGCAGGCCTATACTATACTAAAACCTCAATATACTGTATTGTGATCATTGTACAATTCTGTCATTATGACAATGTCATTGTGAAGGTTTTAATTCCACAACCCAAATTCTTGACCTTGCATTAGTGAGTATCATCTAACATTTTCATTTTATTCTTGAAGCTATTCAGGTCTTTCCAATGGCTATAAATATTCTTGTCTCCTTACATACTTTATATATGAATTAAGGCATTTCTCACACTATTCACCTCAAGGTCATCATTTATTGTGTGGAATGTTGATCTATTATACCCTTTATATTAGTTGCATGACATGAATAGAATGTTTCCTGAGCAACTTTGGATGCGTGTCCGGCACAAACTGACATTTCAAGACTCTGAAACCAATAAAGCCTCCATAAAGATGGGCAATACCTGGCATGCAGAGTAAAAATAGTAGATGGGTGAACTCTGGCGCACTGAAAAGTCTGCCCAATCAGAAATCCCTAGTACCAGCCCAAAAACAGGTAAAAGAACAGATAAATCAGAAAAAAGGGATTTGATCAAAGGCGACACAAAAAAGAATATAGGAAAATGCACTAAAGGATAGTATAAAAAGTAATAAAATGTACAATACAGTTAAATCTTCACAAGGATATTCTTAGGGTACTCGTTCGGTCCAAATTTCCACAGCACATATACAAAAGAAGCAAAGAAAAAAGTCCAATGTGTAATATTTTCTAAATAGTCTGTTTTCGTGACCTCCAGAAATAGAGCCCTGATGTGGGTTTATACTTGATAGTAGAAAGGATAGGGTCTCACCACCGATCACAGATTAGGGGAGCGTACCAGAACTCACATAACAGAGGGTGGAACAGTACATATAAAGGTATCTTTTCTAATGATGTCTAGGAAATATTCATACAGGCACAGCGTACCCAACTCACGTGTTGAAGGAGTTCTTTCCGCATATAAATGTATATTTTTAAATGTGGATCCAACAAAACCTTATGATCCTCAAAAAAAAAAAAAAAAATGGCCCACAGTATTCTATTCCAAGTGAACTGGAAATCGGAACTTATCACACGATTTGCAATCACATGATTTGCTTTAGATCAGGCATTCCCAACTGTGGTTGGGAATGCCTGATCTATAGCAAAACTAGCTAATATTGCCAATTGATGTCCAACCCTGGGTAGAAGCTGATTGCAAATCATGTGAGAAGTTCTGATTTCCAGTTCACTTGGAATAGAATACTGTGGGCCATTTTTTTTTTTTTTTTTTTGTATTGTACATTTTATTACTTTTTATACTATACTTTAGTGCATTTTTCAGTATTCTTTTTTGTGTCGCCTTTGATCAAATCCCTTTTTTCTGAAATACCTGGCATGCAGCTAGAGTTCCATTATCATGACACCATGGGATATATTTACTGTACTAAGGGGGACATTTACTAAGCAGTGATAAGAGCGGAGAAGTGAGCCAGTGGAGAAATTGCCCCATCAACCAATCAGCAGCTCTGTATCATTTTATAGGATGCAAATTATAGATGTTACATCAGTGCTGATTGGTTGCCATGGGCACTTCTCCACTGGCTCACTTCTCCGCTCTTATCACTGATTAGTAAATGTCCCCCTAAAGCTTCTGAAACACACAGGTGTTGGTGTTCTCCATGGCAACCAATCAGAATCTACAATTTCTCTATTACATTGAAGAAAATGATAGACAGTCTCTGATTGGTTGCTATGGGCAACACCATCACTTGTCAGTGTTGGACACATTGGAGCAATTTTTTGCCATTGCACATGTGCCAGAGCCGCACTGCACACACGCAGCAATTGATTAGCAACTGCTGACTCACAGAGGATTTACTCACAAAGTAAGTGTCAGGTAGTCAGCGTTTGGGGGACGTAACGCATGGTGGCTAGAGAAATGCAGGTGTGTCTGCATTGTTTTCTGGGCGTGCTTTATCCAGCTACTGCGAATTCGTATGTGCAGGAGAGGCATCGTCACCTTATGAGAGATGCTCACTCTGAGACATCATAGGGTTGCACAGAGGTCCTATGGTGTGATCAATGCGCATCTGATGTTCCCGCCTTTGTACATAAGAGGCAGATGTGAGACGCCGGCAGTGGGTATCTCTGTTCATGAGACAGTAAATGAGTCACTTTCATATTTTTGCAGTTCTGCTGAGAACGTAATGCAGCTGTTCAGGCGACTGGGTGCACCTCTGAATAAGTAGGTTGTTAGAATAGCATATGATTCTAAACTTTATGATTATTGGTGTTGCCCATAGCAACCAAGCAGATTGTAGCTATCATCTATCTAGTGCACTCTACAATATGAAAGCTGCAGTAGAATCTGTTTTCGACGGGTAATGCCTCAACTTTTCCTTTTTGGAAATGTACCCATTGGTATTAGAGAGCAAAATAAATTATTCACATGTTATAACATTTAATTCTGTTACTAATGTGCCACAATTAGATCATTACCCTGTTTAGCAAGAACTATTATCTGTGAGGTGCAGCCTGTTGTAGCTGCATGAGTATTATTAATGGCTGTCTAGCATCCTCTGCAGCCTGCTTTCTTCCTGGTGGCACTTGTAAGTGTTAATAATAGTTTACTTTATTTTAATTATAGTACATATATATCCATGTGCAATTTGTGCATACATATATACACATGGATATATACATACATACATATAAACACACACACACACATATGATATATATATACATGCGTATATATACGTGTACTGTATGTGTATATATATATATATATATATATATGCACAGAGCCGGTTTAAGGGGGGAGCCCAGGGGACACATAACCCTGGGCCCCCCAAATCTAAGGGCCCCCCGTGCTTGCCGTTAAGCACTGGCAGTTTGCATGTTTTTTTTTTTTTTTCTAAATAAAGTTCGGACGAATTTGCAACCGGCGGCTAACGCACACGGTGAGGGGGGGGGGGACTACCTACTAACCCCCATGCCGCGATCCATTGCAGGTGGTGACCGATCTTTTGTTGTTTTTTGGGGGGGAGACGGAGGAGCTGTGATGGTGACGCTGCAGCTGTCTCCGTCATCCGTCCTCAATCATATTAACAGAGCCGGGCGGCTGGGTTCGCAGGCTAGGGGGAGCTGTAGTAGTAGCGCACAGCTGCTCCCAGATAGTTTCAAGTTGAGACCTGGCCGGGTGACACAACTCTCTTCCTCTGTCCCGGCCGCCTTGACAGCTGCAGGTAAGGTGGCGACTGCATCAAGCTGCACATTGAAACATTAAATTTTTTTTGATTTTTGTGCTGGATTGGTGAGTGTCCCATTTTCATATGGTCACAGTTGTTATGCTGTGACACTTCAGGCAGCACCCTTGTGGATGGATACCCCCATGGAGAAGTGCATACAGCTTTATATGACTTCAGATACATATGTGTGTGTGTGTGTATATATATATAAAAACACACACACAGTGTGGGTGTATCTATATATACAGTTTATGCAGTATACAAATGGTGGCACTCACGGACTCTTCATCACCAAGAAATGAAGACTCGCAGATGCCCGCAGGCTACTCCAATGTTTTGCTTTATTATAACATTCAGGATACCATGACGTAGGTTATTATAAAACATTGGTGTATCCTGCGGGCGTCTGTGAGTCTTCATTTCTGGGTGATGAACAGTCCATGAGTGCCACCATTTCTACACTGCATATTACATGACTGTTGGAAGGCACTGCGGCAGGTTACAGAGTGCATAATGCCTCAGTCTCCGCCTCCTATACTTGGCTCCACCCCCTCTAGAAGCCCCCCTTCACCCACAGGCACTAACGAACGTCCGTGAATGCTCCTCACAGAGCGCTCTGGACACATAACTCACAGTGGAAGGAGCTGCTGAGCATGTGTAGCAGCAGCTTCTGTGCTTAACTATATAATGGGCGGGATTCAAATCTTCTCTGCCCCCTCCCTCCCCCATTGCGCCCGCCGGCAGTATTCAAATGTTACTGCCGATGGGTGCGATATCAGCATTTCAGCTCGCCACCCCCTGGGGTGGTGAGCAAAAATGCACAAAAAGTGACCCGTTTGGACGCTGAAATGGGACTTTTCACGATCGCGCCCATGACTTTAGTCGGGTTTAGCTGCTTTACACGGCTAAACCCGTCTCTTGTGGGCGCAATCAGCGTGAAAACAGGGGTCATTAGAATATCGCCCCATGATCTCCCGTCACTTTAGACGGGAGATCGGTGGCGATAAAATATTTAAATCCCGCCCTATGTATACTGTATGTGTATATATATATATATATATAATAGATAAAAGTATAAGCACAAAGCTGTTGGAGGCAGTAACAGAATATACTGTAGCACATTTTATTGAATAGAAAATTAGCGTAGGTATACACTGTAGAAAAACAGTATCACACAACACACATAGCATACACACACACACACACACACACACACACACACACACACACACACACACACACACGCAGACAGCATGCTTACTTAGCATACATACATACACACACACACTACACACCTACAAACACACAGCATACCTACAAACACACACACACACACACACACACACACACACGCACACACGCACACACGCACACACACACACACACACACACACTTATACTTTTATCTATCTTTTATATATATATATATATATATATATATACACATGTAAGGAACCTCCCCTTCCTATATACACTATATTTAGTCCTGAGGGGCCCCCCTTGTATAAAGTACCCCGGGCCCCCTGGAGCCTTAATCCGGCCCTGTATATGCATGTTTAATATGCTATGTGTATATGTGTATATGTATATAAATATATACATAGGTGTATATATGGTATATATATATATATATATATATATGTGTAGATATGTAGATAGATATATATATATATATATATATATTAAAAAAAAATATCATACAAATTCAGCACTCACCTAATATTAACACTTCAAACTGTAATTCATATATATATATATATATACACACACACAGACACACTAGTTTTACGGACCCAGCATATACTGGGTCACCTCAGTCCCCACCCCCGTGCTTGGCTCCACCCAGTTCTGGAAACCCCCCATGCAAATCCTGCGTTTGCCACTGCACAGAAAGTCTACTGAAGTCTCCACTGTCTGCAGGAAAGCAAGTTTGCAAATACTGTAGTTCCAGAGTTTTATCTAGGTTAGACAATTGGATATACTGTAACGTGCTTTGTGTTTTATATGCTGCTCAGAGCTAATTGCTAAATATTTGAGGATTATTTCCTAGCATTGCTCACAGGTGCAGATCTGTAATGAACCATAGAAACCATTTAACAATGAATGCATATAGTAATGTTTAGACAACGAGTAACACAAAATATGTGACTGTACACATCTAGGATTCTGAACCATGTTTAATGACTTTACACTACCTGATTGTGGAGGCTGCTCATGTGTGCTACAGCACTACAGGCATATACTGTATATATATATATATATATATATATATAAATATATATATATATATATATATATATTAGAGATGAGTGGGTTCGGTTCCTCGAGATCCGATCCCCCCCGAACTTCACCCATTTTACACGGTTCCGAGGCAGCCTCGGATCTTCCCGCCATGCTCTGTTAACCCAAGCGCACCGAACGTCATCATCCCGCTGTCGTATTCTCGCGAGATTCATATTCTATATAAGGAGGCCGGCCACTTGGGTCGCTTAGCTTAGCCATCCAGCGACCTTGGTGCACCTCTTTTTTTCTTTGCATCATGTGCTGTTTGGGGACTATTTTTTTAAGTGCCATCCTGTCTGACACTGCAGTGCCACTCCTAGATGGGCCAGGTGTTTGTGCCGGCCACTTGGGTCGCTTAGCTTAGCCATCCAGCGACCTTGGTGCACCTCTTTTTTTCTTTGCATCATGTGCTGTTTGGGGACAATTTTTTTAAGTGCCATCCTGTCTGACACTGCAGTGCCACTCCTAGATGGGCCAGGTGTTTGTGTCGGCCACTTGGGTCGCTTAGCTTAGTCACACAGCTACCTCATTGCGCCTCTTTTTTTCTTTGCATCATGTGCTGTTTGGGGACTATTTTTTAAGTGCCATCCTGTCTGACACTGCAGTGCCACTCCTAGATGGGCCAGGTGTTTGTGCCGACCACTTGGGTCGCTTAGCTTAGTCATCCAGCGACCTCGGTGCAAATTTTAGGACTAAAAATAATATTGTGCGGTGTGAGGTGTTCAGAATAGACTGGAAATGAGTGGAAATTATGGTTATTGAGGTTAATAATACTATGGGATCAAAATGACACCCAAATTCTATGATTTAAGCTGTTTTTGAGGGGGTTTTGAAAAAAAAACACCCGAATCCGACAAAACATTTTCAGGGAGGTTTTGCCAAAATGCGTCCGAATCCAAAACACGGCTGCGGAACCAAAACCAAAACCAAAACACAAAACCCGAAAAAAATTCCGGTGCACATCTCTAATATATATATATATTGTCCACCTCTGCCCAGGGCCCAGCCCCGTCCATATGATTAAATGCTCTAAAGGCCGAAGCTCCTGTATGTTCACCTTGTTGCCAACTCTGAATCATACCCTATAATTAACCCAAACTCATTCTGAATAAACACTGTAAATTAACTTAATCAAGCAAGAGGTTGGCAAAAAGTATTACATTTATTTAGCAAAAATCAGGAGGATGGTGGGTAAGGAATGCACAATATAATTGCAGACCAATGAGAAACTTCAATAATATTACATGCCAACATACTGTACGTATCATAATAACATATATGTACTTCTGAACCACCCTTCCTTGGCATCTCCTTATGGTGTACCTGCCCTTGCCATCCAAAGCCATCGGCATCACCAAACTAAAACCTTAAACAATCACTAACTTAAACTGAGCTGATTCAGACCGCCACTCACACTACTGTCCAAGCACTCCTACACAACGCACAAACTAACAAACATGGAGAGCTGGACAATAGATTCCAAAAATTAAAGATGGGGAACACAAAGAGGAGGCACGAGATGCATGTCGCTATGATGCATCCCGCCTCTTATCGCATGCATATTGGTGTTTATTAATGCCAATTTGAAGATTTTAGCAAAGTACAGCTCTCCCAATGTGAGCTGTCCCTTGCGGTGTGAGGACGTCCAGGTAAGGACTCGGGAGTTCTTCTATGCATGCGTCAAGTGACGCGCACGCCACTGAGGGTGCTGGGAGGAATCCGATTGGAACCCTCTCAGGGGCAAAAGCGTATAAAAGCCCATAAGTGTCTATAGGGTAACGGGTCTAAGCTTGATGCATATGCGGTAAGCTGCCAAACCTCCGAAAATTGCATTTTCAGAGGTTTGACCGCAAAATACAGCTTTATGAATCCCATCCCAGATCACTTATATAGAATAGTACAGTGGTAGCCAACCCTGGTCCTCGAGAGCTACCAACAGTTCACGTTTTCCAGCTCACTTACCAGGTGCACAGGTGTGGTCATTACTAACTGACATATTTTAAAAGATCCACAGGACCTAATTACTTCACTGTGAGGAGACCTGGAAAATGTGAACTGTTGTTGGTAGCTCTCGAGGACCAGGGTTGGGTACCTCTGGACTAGTGTATGGCTCCACCACCCAACAGCCATCACACAGCCCTCACTACCTGTCAAACTAACACAACTTTATTAAACCTACACCTTTTTTACTCTTAACCCCAATCCATCTGAACACTACAAAGACTAATCATTCAGCTACTATACCCTGTGGCTGGTTCTCTTTACCTTGGTCCAACATGCTGTTGTGGGAGCTCCCGCTATACAGTACATGACGGAGGCATGAAAGTCACCCTATATATATATATATATATATATATATATAGTTTTATATATATATATATATATATATATATATATAGTTATACAGGTTGAGTATCCCATATCCAAATATTCCGAAATACGGAATATTCCGAAATACGGACTTTTTTGAGTGAGAGTGAGATAGTGAAACCTTTGTTTTTTGATGGCTCAATGTACACAAACTTTGTTTAATACACAAAGTTATTAATAATATTGTATTAAATGACCTTCAGGCTGTGTATATAAGGTGTATATGAAACATAAATGAATTGTGTGAATGTAGACACACTTTGTTTAATGCACAAAGTTATAAAAAATATTGGCTAAAATTACTTTCAGGCTGTGTGTATAAGGTGTATACGTAACATAAATGCATTCTGTGCTTAGATTTAGGTCCCATCACCATAATATCTCATTATGGTATCTAATTATTCCAAAATACGGAAAAATCCGATATCCAAAATACCTCTGGTCCCAAGCATTTTGGATAAGGGAGACTCAACCTGTATAGATATATAACATGTAGTATGCTGCAAAAGTTTGATTTTACAGCACATTTTTCTATTCTAAGCTAACTCAGCCCAGAACATCTGCCTGAATCATAATTACTGCCTCACTCCCACCTTCTTATAATGTTACTTTTCCATAAAGTAAGAAACAGCTGAGACATGGCGATGGAGCCGTAAAGTTTATAAGTCCCCAGTTTCTCCTCAGAATTGAGAAAATGACATTCGGTATGAGCAGGCTAATTAAAAAGAATCCTCTGTTTCCTTCATATATAATTGTGCCATTTAATGTCATGCATACACTAGACTCCTTTAACCTCTAGGAAGGTTCAATATCAGGATCGTCATGTTCAGTCAGGAAGATGTAAGCAATGCTGAAATAAATTCCAAGTCTAATCTTTTCCGTTTCGATGGATCAGCACAACTCCCGTTCAAGACAGTGCATTAGTGTATTTTAATCTTTGCAAATAGAAGGGATGAGTTTAATGAGGCCAGATAAGAGCACTGTTTAATGGGACCATTTTAGCAGGCTTACTTAAAAGAGAGAAAGCTTGCTAAGCTGTTTACACGGTAGGGTCTGTGCAGCAGATTGCATACGAATTGAGTACTGATTGAAACAGGATTTCATCACAGCAGTAAACATTATATCTCATCCTCCTTGGACAATTGGGTGGAAATGGTAACCTCAGGGGCCGTGCAGATAACTTAGTTGTTATACTGAATTACGTGGGATTTAGAGGAATTGGGGGTGTTAAAACTAATTAAATTATCTCTTTATGACTGGTTGGACATGTTGCAAGTTATCATGCTGGTTGCTGAACCAAGGTGGAGATGATAAGAGCTGAGCAGACTGTTTATGGACAAGAAGGTTCTTGATGTTTTTCACAAAGTCTAGTTTTATTGAAAATGCATTCCAGGTAACATGAGTGCACATGTCATTGTCACCTAGAGTATAGTAAAGGTCATGCAGACGGGACAAAACTGCCATCCTTTAGCACAAACTCCATTGTATGGTATCAAGCATCATTCCTTACGGTACTGCATACCTCCTAACATCAACATTGAGAAAAGAGGGACCTGGCATGTGGTCTCGCGGCACGACCCCCAAATTCGTAATTTGGGGACCGTGCCCAGCGCTCCCTGAGCAGCTGGGCAGTCCCCAACTTACCTCCCTGAACTGTTAGATGATGGAATGGTCATCGCTGAGCTGTCAATGACACCATTGGTGATAGCCATCAATGGCACATAAACCATCTATGGTGAACCATCAATGGTTTGTAACACTCGAAGGCCACCGCTGACAGGAGTTGGCTGGGACATTCAAGAATGGGGGTGGGGCTTAGCAGGCCGCTGGTGGGTAAGCTCCATGCCAGGAGTGAGAAAAAAAAACTATTCAGTTCCACTCAGTCATAGCCCATCGGTAGTTAGCCATTAATGTTTGGCATCTATCGGTGGCCATGCCTATAGCATCTATTCAGTGCAATCACCGGCTGCTTTGCAGAGCACAGCAACGGTGATCACAGGCTCTCACAACTGCCGCCCCTCCAAGTCGTGGGACACTGCGGTCTGTGGGTGGAACAGTGGGACAGTGTCCAAATAGCAGGACTGTCCCACTGGAATCGGGACAGTTGGGAGGTATGCTACTGTATTTATAATGGCTATATGCATGTGTTCAAATGTTCATAAAGAGTCAATTGCAGAAGTGTTGTATATTCTAGTGGGATTTGTTGGGCAGATATTTTTTTTTCACCAGCTCAAGTACATTTCTTGGTGTAACTTTAATAATGTATTAAAAATGTACAAACATAACACACTGTCCTGATATCTGATTCATACTTTCTTAGGCCAGGAACAAGCAGTGTTGTAGGAAAAAATTGAAAAAACAAATGTGTAATGCATTGAGTGCTTGTAAAGTGATAGTGACTTTTATACATTTCCCCCCATTGTGAATTTCCATCACGAATCGCAATCTGGCAAATGGGCGTACATTTTTTTCCCACAGAGACGTTTCAAAAGCCAGAAAGTCAGCATGCACCAATGTATTTACAAAGTGTCACGCTTTTACAGAACTAGCAGTACTAAGTTATGGATCCAGAGTGATTCTCAAACATAGCTAGCAATATGCAAAAAGAAGCATGGCCACCTGTGTGTGGGGTGTGACGAGGCCCCATTGTGAATAAGTAGAGGGCGAGGCTATGATTCCCTGGCAGACACAGGTACTTAGGGGTCCATGCACTAAGCCTTGAGAGAGATAAGATGGACGGAAAATAAAATACCAGCCAAACAGCACCTAATTGTGATTTTTGTAACATGGCAGTACACTGATTGGCTAGTACTTTATCTCTCTCTACATTACCTCTCTCCAGGGGTGGCTCCAGAGGTGGTGCTACAACTCAGTTCAAAATTCAAATAGGGGAGCCACACCAACAGCCAGTGAGTCAGTTTGAAATGGCAGTTGGTGTGGCTTCCCTATTTGAATTTTGAACTGATCTGCAGCCCCATCTCTGGAGCCGCCACTGCCTCTCTCCAAGGCTTAGGGGGCAATTCAGACCTGATCGCTAGGCTGCGTTTTCTCACAGCCTGCGATCAGGTCTGAACTGTGCATGCGTATGCACCACAATGCGCAGGCGCAATGGACCGCAGCAACGGGGGTCGGTGCATAGCGACGAGATGGTGCGAAAAAAGCGATTGCACGGGCGATCGCAAGGGGACTGACAGGAATAGGGCATTTGTGGGTGGCAACTGACCGTTTTCAAGGAGTGTCTGGAAAAACGCAGGCGTATCCAAGCGTTGGAAGGGAGGGTGTCTGACGTCAATTCCAGTCCCGGACAGGCTGATGTGATCGCAGCGGATAAGTAAGTCCTGGGCTGCGCAGAGACTGCACACAGCTCTGCTACACATGCGATCACTCACCTGCACAGCTAAATTACACTCCCCCAGTAGGCTGCGACTATCTGATCGCAGGGCTGCAAAAATCGCTGCCCAGCAATCTGGTCTCAAATAGGCCATTAGTGCCTAGACCAGGGCTGGATTAATGCTTGTGAGGGTCCTGGGACAAATAAATTGCTGGGGCCCCCTCCAATATGGCCCTCACACTAGCCCCCAAACTCCCCCCCCCCCTCTCCCGCAATATGGACACAGTGCATCCCAGATCAGTGTCGGACTGGGGCATGTAGGGCTCACCGGGGAGATGCAGTGGTAGGGGCCCATGTTTAGGGATATGGCCAGTCCGCAGAGGGGGTGTGGCCTGCCACCTCATTGGTTTGATTAACCATTAGAGAGTGCAATATCTGGACCCCTTCATAAATATACACAGTAAATTCAGCTGCTGCATGCTTGATAATGTACCAGATTAATAACAGATTAATAACAGCAATGCACTGTAGAAAATACACCATAGTCCAGTATAAGGTAACATATGTATAATGTATAATTCAAGTGCACAGTCTGGAACCTGATCCTTAGAGCAGGAGGTGGGCCCCAGGCAGTGGGGCCCACCGGTGGTTTCCCCAGTACCCCTGTGGGCCAGACCAAGCCTGTCCCAGATGCACTGCACCCCCTCTCCCCACCCTGCTACTTACCTTCTCCCTTGCTTTCTTCTGGAAGCAACTGAGATGCCACACAGGGTAATCTGACCCTGCATCTGGAACGGGCTGCCGATGCTCAAACTGCTTACAGCACAAGCAAAGCAGCTCCCGAGTCCCTTCATCAGTGGCACGGATGTGATTTGTCATATGCAGCTGATGAGTAGACTTGGGAGCCGCTCTGTGCTGCAATGTATGTAGCCTAAGCAGCGGCAGCCTGTCTCAGTTGTAGGGTCAGATTACCCTGTTTGGGGTCCCCCTGTGTGTGAGGGCCCCAGAATGATCATCACTGTCGCCTCTCCCTTAATCTGGCCCTGCTCTTCCTTCTTGGCACCCTTACTAGGAGATTATTATTATTATTATTATTATTATTATTATTTTTGTTACCAGTTATTTATATAGCGCACACATATTCCGCAGCGCTTTACAGAGAATATTTGGCCATTCACATCAGCCCCTGCCCCAGTGGAGCTTACAGTCTATATTCCCTATCACATGTACACGCACATACATTCATGCTAGGGTTAATTTGTGTTGGGAGACAATTAACCTACCAGTATATTTTTGGATTGTGGGAGGAAACCGGAGTACCCAGAGGAAACCCACACAACTACGGGGAGAATATACAAACTCCACACAGTTAGGGCCATGGTGGGAATCAAACCCATGACCTCAGTGTTAGGCAGTAATGCTAACCATTACACCATCCGTACTGCCCCAACACTTAACGGGATAAAATTGTGATTTGTGACAAATAGGCCCTCCAGTAACATTACCTGCCTAAACAAACAACATACTGTAAAAGCAAACACATCAAATCCGTGTGCTGCTGCTGTACAATATATTGCCCTATGCGTTTAGTTTGGTATAGTACATTACGGGGGAAATTCAAATGTTTGAAAAATGGTTGGGTGTCTGTTTTTTTCTGTCTAGAGGATAGGAAAAAAACAGACACCCAACTGACTTTTCAAACATTTTAATTCCCCCCTACATGTCTACAGTAAGAGCCGTACAAGGCAGGTATGAATATTCATTAGTTTTAATTAGAATGCCATGTTCCAGCAGGCACGTTTACTGTGTTGCTCACTAATGTTTTGCAACATCATTACCAGCGGCATCCTGGGACTTGTAGTTTCACAACAACTGCGGGTTGTCTACCTCTGCCTTGAAGGGACATTGTACTTACACTGATTTATTTTGTATGGCATAGTGCTCCGCTGTGCACTTTTCCCTGTGCAGTATGCAACATTTTTAATCAGTTAATGTTTGTTCTTCGATTCAATCAATTGAATGTAATCCAGAGCAGTGCACGCACGCCGCATCTAAAAATCAAAATGCAATTTGATGCACTAACATTCACAAAAAGAGTGCTATTGCGATTGTCAAATTGGAAATAAATGGGTTAAAATATAGTTTCCAAGACTGTACACACTACTGGTTGCTACTACTTTTGAAGAGTATTTAAAATACCATTAATCCTATAATGTTTCATAATATGATAAATCCATAGCTACATGTTATACCAGTAAGTGATAGTTCATCTTTTTTGGTTTAAAGTTGACTACAAACAGTTTTTGCCTAAGCCTGGCTCAGTAGCTGCCTGCAATATCACACTGCCAGTACTGTACATTACCGCATGAAGATTCAAAACAAGGTCCAACCATTTGTCAGATGTTCCCAGATAGCGTTCAACAACATCTGAGTTACATAATTATGCAGAGAATTTTCTTACCTCCAGGACAAATAGTGGCTTCTTCCCACCGGCACAATCACAGGTTTATATATATTCATGCAGATTGATGGGTGCAGGTCTGTGGGTGACCTACCCACAGGGTAGATTTGATTTCAACGAACGCTCACAACACTCCTCCTTTTTTTTTTAATGTCTGTATAAATAATGCATTGTTAAACTGAGGAAAACAAAAGCAAACATTTCAACCAGAATAATCTACAGTAACTGGCTCCGCATTCATCTTATTATTAATATTGTGCATTGGATGTAACTGGGGGACTGAGGGAGGAGGTGGGCAGGAAATTCTGCAAAACAGGCTGATAGTTTAACCCCTTTTTCTTCCTTGCTTGTACTGTAGAAAGACAATCCTGGCTCCCGGCCACCACTGAGTGCCCATTTCATTATGTGAATTGGACATAAAATACAAATGACATGAACATATCGATAAACGCTTGTATATAATATCTGTATGTTACATGATGCTGCAATATGTATAAAGTCTTGTAATAACTGAGCCCCGATGTCATTGCTTATAAGCTTTGAGTTCTGATGTCATCACTTCAGCGAACATTCATAAAACTTGTGTTGAATAAGAAATACAGGGGGTTATTTATCAAAGCTTGTAGAGAAATACAGTGGAGAGAGATAAAATACAATCCAAACAGCTCTTAACTGTCATTTTTCAATCAGGGCCTGTGAAATGACAGGAAGAAGAAGATTGGTTGGTACTGATCTAACGTCACTATATCTCCAACCTTCGCTAACTCTCCTCCTCTGTAACACAAAAAGGATATTTCTCTAGAATGTGGGGACTTAACGTTAGTTTTCACAAGTTTACAGCAGGTTGAAGTTAAATTGCTATTTATTATTCCTCTATTATATCTCCCGGCATTTGCATATAACCAAGTTTAGTAATGAACTGCGTACCCCTCAGGGCCATCTTAAAGTATAGGCACACTGGGCAGTTGCCCAAGGCCCCACAATTCTACGGGCCTTCGAGCATGGGTGGGTGGTGGTCACACAATCTGAGGAGCAAGGCAGCATTCTCTACATGCCTCCTAGTCTGCAGCCAGGCAGTGAATGGCTATCAGAATGCTGATTGATGGATGGTTGGAGCTATCCACCAATCAGAGTGCTGCCAGTCATTCACCACATGGAAGCATGTGCAGAGACATTGCAGGACTTCAGGAGGGCCATGTTATGATTTGTTTTAATTGGTTCGTGTGAATGGGGAATTAGGGGCTCTGGTGCATAGCTTTGTCCCGGGCCTACAATGCTGTTAATACAGCTCTAAAGGAAATGTTAGTATGGGCTATTATACAAGCTTGTCACTGTTAGCCTATATCATCTTCAGATAATGTTAACTGGTTCTGCCTATAACAAGAATGCACGGCCAAAGAGGGATCCTCCCTCTGATGCCTAATGTATCTATGTGCATGTGCTCAATGCAGGGCCTTCTTTTTGTATGGGCTCAATGGGCACTTGCCCAAGGGCTCCAGGAATCTAAGGGCCCTAAGCTGATAGCTGAGGGTCCCTTTTTTCCAGTAGTACCAGATTTTTTAAAATCGGCCCTAGGGAACCTGAGATATCCGACTTCTAAGCAGTGGTCCCCATCCGAGGCTGTTACAATGCCCAGAACCAGTGATATCAGCCTTCCAGAAGCAGGTTCCTGTTACAGCTCCACACACCTGGTAAGCAGTTCTATATTTTCATTGGTGGATTGCTCTGGCTCCTGAACTCTGATCCCCAAGTCACCAGTATCTCCTGAAAGGTGGGACTCTCTAGTGTTTTACCCCATTGAAAGCTAAGAAATCTGCAGTCAAGCAAGCTGCCCTCCCAACGGAAAATGATGCATATTAATCCCACACCACTATCCACCCCTCCCCTGAGTATTAAACCTTGCCATACCACGCTGTAAGTCATGTACCAGGGCCCCTTCATTCAGCCCAATGCCCCTTCTACAGTTTAGTGCTCTCCCTCCCGCCTCATCTCTCACCATCTGTGCGCTAAAAGAGTAATTAGCAGAAATGTATGCCTCCCAACTTTGATGATAAGGGACAAAGGACTTTTGTGTGGTGTAGCCATGCCCGTATTCAAAAAGGGGGTGTAGTCTGTGGTAAAGGAGTGTGGCTTTGTGGAAGTGCCCGTGATCATGAGCCACACCTCTGTTTTCATCGGGACTGTCCCGCAAAAATCAGGACAGTTGGGAGGTATGGAAATTACTGCTCCACGTCCCACATGCTGAGCAGATGATAGAACACCCGCTGCCGCCCATGGGACTTCAAAGCTACTGCTGATACAACCTCCCACCCCTACCCCTGCAGGATGGGTAGGGGCCCCAGTACATTGCTTTGCTCAGGGGCCTACACTGCTGTTAAGACGTCCCTGGCTCAATGGTCATGCATGTGCAGTTAGTGAGTCCCATAGGTATTGTGATAGATATTGCTATTACTTCTCTGAAACTCTTCACTGGGACTGTGCATCCAAAAAGATGATGTCCTGGAGAAAGGTTTTAGTATAGGCAGATTGACAGCTATGACAACACTTATGGGGCTTATAGAATGTGATAACTGTCTTCACACCTATTTCACATTATTTTAGGATCACCTGAATGTATTAAAGGGCATTTTAGCAGTTTTCATGAAAAACTGCTCCAAACCCTTTAATTCACTTTTTTTTTAGTAAGCCACATCGCATTCCCCATACTTATAATGGGAATTGCGATCTGACCAGATTTACTAAAAAAAAAAAAATGTGAAAAAAATACCACAGTGTGCCTTGTGATAATCTCGCCAGCTCAGGCTGGTAAGTTTACAGGGCAGCATTGTGATAAGCACCCTTTTGCCCAGCTTTCCCCGGGCTCCAGTGATCAGCTATGTGTGTCCGATGAACACACAAGCTGTTCACAGTGTAAAAAAAACAAAAACGTAAAAAGAACATACTCACCTGTCCAGGGAGCCGGTGTCTGCTGCTCCGGTGAGTGCTGCCGGGCACCGGGTCCCCCATATGCTGCAATGTGACCCCGGTGCAGTAAAGTGACGCTGCAAAATGGCAGCACACTTTACAGCACCAGGGGTCAAAGCGCGGGAGAAGGACCTGGCAGCCCAGTAGAAGCAGCGCGGACCAGCTCCATGGACAGGTTAGTATATTATCCTGCTGGGGGGGTTCGTGGCGTGCGATGATAGTCGCGACAGGGGGCGTGTTGACCGGGCGGCGGTGGTAGTGGCGATGTCGGTGGGGGCGTCGCATGCGCAGTAGGACATTGGGGTTTTTTTTTACGAAAAATACCCCGATGATGCTGCGAAGAGGCATCACAGGGGCAGAGCTTGAACGCAAGCTCTGTTACTGCATGCGATAATTGATACATCCCTGCGATGTAATCAATTATCGCAGTGCGAGTTTGGGCGATTTTATCACCTGTCATCCGCATCCTGGATGAGGTTGGTGATAAATAGGCCCCCTAATCTTTACACTACAATATAGAGTATTATATTAACTGACATTAAATGTACTGTGGACACAAAACATTCAGCATCCTGTCTTGATAGTCCATTACTGCCCTAAAGTCTCTAAAAAAATACTTAATTTTTTGACAGATGACAGATTTTCAAGTATTGCTGTTTTCCCAAGAGATGGAATCATACTGTTTGATAACTCTGTCTTTCTGCTTAGAGTAGCCATCTCATGACACCCGGCTCGCAGGAGACATTTTAGAGACACAGAACCTATTTTTAGATCCTGAGCCACAGTCAGGGTGAGATATTACTGCCAGAAGTCTCATAGAAGATATTCCCACTTCACAAGATGTGACCTTAGCATTGATTTTGTAACTTACTTCTCCATCTGCCTCCATAAAGCAGAAATAAGCCAAGAGAACTGGTAAAAAATAATGCTACAGCATCTTTGAAATGAGAATTTGAGGACTTCATTTGGGTAGTTGTTGTCCACCCTATGGCTCTAGGGTCTGAGGATTGAGATAAAAAAATCTTGATGGCCTCAACAGACTATGGCACAGATTTATTAAGCCTTGGAAATCAAAAAGGTGGACAGTGATAAAGTACCAGCCAATCAGCTGCCATGTTACAGGCTGTGTTTGAAAAATGACAGGAGCTGTTTGGCTGGTACTATTTCTCTCACCAAGACTTAGTACATAGGGGTACATTTACTAAGCAGTGATAAGAGCGGAGAAGTGAGCCAGTGGAGAAGTGCCCATGGCAACCAATCAGCACTGCAGTAACATCTATAATGTGCATACTAGGGATGACCGGGTTCGGTTTCTCGGAATCCGAACCCGCCCGAACTTCAGTTTTTTTTACACGGGGCCGAGCGACTCGGATCTTCCCGCCTTGCTCGGTTAACCCGAGCGCGCCCGAACGTCATCATCCCGCTGTCGGATTCTCGCGAGGCTCGGATTCTATCGCGAGACTCGGATTCTATATAAGGAGCCGCGCGTCGCCGCCATTTTCACACGTGCATTGAGATTCATAGGGAGAGGACGTGGCTGGCGTCCTCTCCGTTTATAGAGAAGAGAGTGAGACAGTAGAGAGAGACACAGTAGTAATTTTGGGGAGCATTAGGAGGAGTACTAGTAGTTACTTGCTGAAGTGATAGATAGTGTGACTGTATTATCTGACTTGTGGGGGAGACACTGACAGTGGGGAGCAGTTAGAGTCTGAGAGCAGGACTCAGGAGTACATATAACGTACAGTGCACACTTTTGCTGCCAGAGTGCCACACTGCCATTGTGACCACACTGACCACCAGTATAATATATATTGTGATTGTCTGCTTAGGAGTACTACTTGCAAGTTGCTGATAGTGTGACCAGTGACCTGACCACCAGTTTAATAATCACCACCAGTGAGTTTAATATATATATATATATATATATATATATATATAATTGTATATAATATATATATAATATTGTATACCACCTACCCGTGGTTTTTTTTTTCTTTCTTCTTTATACATACTACTATAGTAGCTTACTGTAGCAGTCTGCGGTGCTGCTGAGCTGACAGTGTCCAGCAGGTCCGTCATCAGTCATTACATAATAAATATATATACCTGTCCGGCTGCAGTACTAGTGATATTATATATATATATATATATTGATTTCATCTCATTATCATCCAGTCTATATTAGCAGCAGACACAGTACGGTAGTCCACGGCTGTAGCTACCTCTGTGTCGGCAGTCGCTCGTCCATCCATAATTGTATACCACCTACCCGTGGTTTTTTTTTTCTTTCTTCTTTATACATACTACTATAGTAGCTTACTGTAGCAGTCTGCGGTGCTGCTGAGCTGACAGTGTCCAGCAGGTCCGTCATCAGTCATTACATAATAAATATATCTACCTGTCCGGCTGCAGTACTAGTGTGATATAATATATATTGATTTCATCTCATTATCATCCAGTCTATATTAGCAGCAGACACAGTACGGTAGACCACGGCTGTAGCTACCTCTGTGTCGGCAGTCGCTCGTCCATCCATAATTGTATACCACCTACCCGTGGTTTTTTTCTTCTTTCTTCTTTATACATACTACTATAGTAGCTTACTGTAGCAGTCTGCGGTGCTGCTGAGCTGACAGTGTCCAGCAGGTCCGTCATCAGTCATTACATAATAAATATATCTACCTGTCCGGCTGCAGTACTAGTGTGATATAATATATATTGATTTCATCTCATTATCATCCAGTCTATATTAGCAGCAGACACAGTACGGTAGTCCACGGCTGTAGCTACCTCTGTGTCGGCAGTCGCTCGTCCATCCATAATTGTATACCACCTACCCGTGGTTTTTTTCTTTTTCTTTCTTCTTTATACATACTACTATAGTAGCTTACTGTAGCAGTCTGCGGTGCTGCTGAGCTGACAGTGTCCAGCAGGTCCGTCATCAGTCATTACATAATAAATATATCTACCTGTCCGGCTGCAGTACTAGTGTGATATAATATATATTGATTTCATCTCATTATCATCCAGTCTATATTAGCAGCAGACACAGTACGGTAGTCCACGGCTGTAGCTACCTCTGTGTCGGCAGTCGCTCGTCCATCCATAATTGTATACCACCTACCCGTGGTTTTTTTCTTTTCTTTCTTCTTTATACATACTACTATAGTAGCTTACTGTAGCAGTCTGCGGTGCTGCTGAGCTGACAGTGTCCAGCAGGTCCGTCATCAGTCATTACATAATAAATATATATACCTGTCCGGCTGCAGTACTAGTGATATTATATATATATATTGATTTCATCTCATTATCATCCAGTCTATATAAGCAGCAGACACAGTACGGTAGTCCACGGCTGTAGCTACCTCTGTGTCGGCAGTCGCTCGTCCATCCATAATTGTATACCACCTACCCGTGGTTTTTTTCTTTTCTTTCTTCTTTATACATACTACTATAGTAGCTTACTGTAGCAGTCTGCGGTGCTGCTGAGCTGACAGTGTCCAGCAGGTCCGTCATCAGTCATTACATAATAAATATATCTACCTGTCCGGCTGCAGTACTAGTGTGATATAATATATATTGATTTCATCTCATTATCATCCAGTCTATATTAGCAGCAGACACAGTACGGTAGTCCACGGCTGTAGCTACCTCTGTGTCGGCAGTCGCTCGTCCATCCATAATTGTATACCACCTACCCGTGGTTTTTTTCTTCTTTCTTCTTTATACATACTACTATAGTAGCTTACTGTAGCAGTCTGCGGTGCTGCTGAGCTGACAGTGTCCAGCAGGTCCGTCATCAGTCATTACATAATAAATATATCTACCTGTCCGGCTGCAGTACTAGTGTGATATAATATATATTGATTTCATCTCATTATCATCCAGTCTATATTAACAGCAGACACAGTACGGTAGTCCACGGCTGTAGCTACCTCTGTGTCGGCAGTCGCTCGTCCATCCATAATTGTATACCACCTACCCGTGGTTTTTTTCTTTTTCTTTCTTCTTTATACATACTACTATAGTAGCTTACTGTAGCAGTCTGCGGTGCTGCTGAGCTGACAGTGTCCAGCAGGTCCGTCATCAGTCATTACATAATAAATATATCTACCTGTCCGGCTGCAGTACTAGTGTGATATAATATATATTGATTTCATCTCATTATCATCCAGTCTATATTAGCAGCAGACACAGTACGGTAGTCCACGGCTGTAGCTACCTCTGTGTCGGCAGTCGCTCGTCCATCCATAATTGTATACCACCTACCCGTGGTTTTTTTCTTTTCTTTCTTCTTTATACATACTACTATAGTAGCTTACTGTAGCAGTCTGCGGTGCTGCTGAGCTGACAGTGTCCAGCAGGTCCGTCATCAGTCATTACATAATAAATATATATACCTGTCCGGCTGCAGTACTAGTGATATTATATATATATATTGATTTCATCTCATTATCATCCAGTCTATATAAGCAGCAGACACAGTACGGTAGTCCACGGCTGTAGCTACCTCTGTGTCGGCAGTCGCTCGTCCATCCATAATTGTATACCACCTACCCGTGGTTTTTTTCTTTTCTTTCTTCTTTATACATACTACTATAGTAGCTTACTGTAGCAGTCTGCGGTGCTGCTGAGCTGACAGTGTCCAGCAGGTCCGTCATCAGTCATTACATAATAAATATATCTACCTGTCCGGCTGCAGTACTAGTGTGATATAATATATATTGATTTCATCTCATTATCATCCAGTCTATATTAGCAGCAGACACAGTACGGTAGTCCACGGCTGTAGCTACCTCTGTGTCGGCAGTCGCTCGTCCATCCATAATTGTATACCACCTACCCGTGGTTTTTTTTTTTCTTTCTTCTTTATACATACTACTATAGTAGCTTACTGTAGCAGTCTGCGGTACTGCTGAGCTGACAGTGTCCAGCAGGTCCATCATCAGTCATTACATAATAAATATATCTACCTGTCCGGCTGCAGTACTAGTGTGATATAATATATATTGATTTCATCTCATTATCATCCAGTCTATATTAGCAGCAGACACAGTACGGTAGTCCACGGCTGTAGCTACCTCTGTGTCGGCAGTCGCTCGTCCATCCATAATTGTATACCACCTACCCGTGGTTTTTTTTTTCTTTCTTCTTTATACATACTACTATAGTAGCTTACTGTAGCAGTCTGCGGTGCTGCTGAGCTGACAGTGTCCAGCAGGTCCGTCATCAGTCATTACATAATAAATATATATACCTGTCCGGCTGCAGTACTAGTGATATTATATATATATATATTGATTTCATCTCATTATCATCCAGTCTATATTAGCAGCAGACACAGTACGGTAGTCCACGGCTGTAGCTACCTCTGTGTCGGCAGTCGCTCGTCCATCCATAATTGTATACCACCTACCCGTGTTTTTTTTTTTTTTCTTTCTTCTTTATACATACTACTATAGTAGCTTACTGTAGCAGTCTGCGGAGCTGCTGAGCTGACAGTGTCCAGCAGGTCCGTCATCAGTCATTACATAATAAATATATATACCTGTCCGGCTGCAGTACTAGTGTGATATTATATATATATATATTGATTTCATCTCATTATCATCCAGTCTATATTAGCAGCAGACACAGTACGGTAGTCCACGGCTGTAGCTACCTCTGTGTCGGCAGTCGCTCGTCCATCCATAATTGTATACCACCTACCCGTGGTTTTTTTTTTCTTTCTTCTTTATACATACTACTATAGTAGCTTACTGTAGCAGTCTGCGGTGCTGCTGAGCTGACAGTGTCCAGCAGGTCCGTCATCAGTCATTACATAATAAATATATCTACCTGTCCGGCTGCAGTACTAGTGTGATATAATATATATTGATTTCATCTCATTATCATCCAGTCTATATTAGCAGCAGACACAGTACGGTAGTCCACGGCTGTAGCTACCTCTGTGTCGGCAGTCGCTCGTCCATCCATAATTGTATACCACCTACCCGTGGTTTTTTTCTTTTCTTTCTTCTTTATACATACTACTATAGTAGCTTACTGTAGCAGTCTGCGGTGCTGCTGAGCTGACAATGTCCAGCAGGTCCGTCATCAGTAATTACATAATAAATATATCTACCTGTCCGGCTGCAGTACTAGTGTGATATAATATATATTGATTTCATCTCATTATCATCCAGTCTATATTAGCAGCAGACACAGTACGGTAGTCCACGGCTGTAGCTACCTCTGTGTCGGCAGTCGCTCGTCCATCCATAATTGTATACCACCTACCCGTGGTTTTTTCTTTTCTTTCTTCTTTATACATACTACTATAGTAGCTTACTGTAGCAGTCTGCGGTGCTGCTGAGCTGACAGTGTCCAGCAGGTCCGTCATCAGTCATTACATAATAAATATATCTACCTGTCCGGCTGCAGTACTAGTGTGATATAATATATATTGATTTCATCTCATTATCATCCAGTCTATATTAGCAGCAGACACAGTACGGTAGTCCACGGCTGTAGCTACCTCTGTGTCTTTTAGTTGTGCCTATTAAAATATGGAGAACAAAAATGTTGAGGTTCCAAAATTAGGGAAAGATCAAGATCCACTTCCACCTCGTGCTGAAGCTGCTGCCACTAGTCATGGCCGAGACGATGAAATGCCAGCAACGTCGTCTGCCAAGGCCGATGCCCAATGTCATAGTACAGAGCATGTAAAATCCAAAACACCAAATATCAGTACTCCAAAATCTAAAATAAAATTGTCGGAGGAGAAGCGTAAACTTGCCAATATGCCATTTACCACACGGAGTGGCAAGGAACGGCTGAGGCCCTGGCCTATGTTCATGGCTAGTGGTTCAGCTTCACATGAGGATGGAAGCACTCAGCCTCTCGCTAGAAAACTGAAAAGACTCAAGCTGGCAAAAGCACCGCAAAGAACTGTGCGTTCTTCAAAATCCCAAATCCACAAGGAGAGTCCAATTGTGTCGGTTGCGATGCCTGACCTTCCCAACACTGGACGTGAAGAGCATGCACCTTCCACCATTTGCACGCCCCCTGCAAGTGCTGGAAGGAGCACCCGCAGTCCAGTTCCTGATAGTCAGATTGAAGATGTCAGTGTTGAAGTACACCAGGATGAGGAGGATATGGGTGTTGCTGGCGCTGGGGAGGAAATTGACAAGGAGGATTCTGATGGTGAGGTGGTTTGTTTAAGTCAGGCACCCGGGGAGACACCTGTTGTCCGTGGGAGGAATAGGGCCGTTGACATGCCTGGTGAAAATACCAAAAAAATCAGCTCTTCGGTGTGGAAGTATTTCAACAGAAATGCGGACAACATTTGTCAAGCCGTGTGTTGCCTTTGTCAAGCTGTAATAAGTAAGGGTAAGGACGTTAACCACCTCGGAACATCCTCCCTTATACGTCACTTGCAGCGCATTCATAATAAGTCAGTGACAAGTTCAAAAACTTTGGGCGACAGCGGAAGCAGTCCACTGACCAGTAAATCCCTTCCTCTTGTAACCAAGCTCACGCAAACCACCCCACCAACTCCCTCAGTGTCAATTTCCTCCTTCCCCAGGAATGCCAATAGTCCTGCAGGCCATGTCACTGGCAATTCTGACGAGTCCTCTCCTGCCTGGGATTCCTCCGATGCATCCTTGCATGTAACGCCTACTGCTGCTGGCGCTGCTGTTGTTGCTGCTGGGAGTCGATGGTCATCCCAGAGGGGAAGTCGTAAGCCCACTTTTACTACTTCCACCAAGCAATTGACTGTCCAACAGTCCTTTGCGAGGAAGATGAAATATCACAGCAGTCATCCTGTTGCAAAGCGGATAACTGAGGCCTTGACAACTATGTTGGTGTTAGACGTGCGTCCGGTATCCGCCGTTAGTTCACAGGGAACTAGACAATTTCTTGAGGTAGTGTGCCCCCGTTACCAAATACCATCTAGGTTCCACTTCTCTAGGCAGGCGATACCGAGAATGTACACGGACGTCAGAAAAAGACTCACCAGTGTCCTAAAAAATGCAGTTGTACCCAATGTCCACTTAACCACGGACATGTGGACAAGTGGAGCAGGGCAGGGTCAGGACTATATGACTGTGACAGCCCACTGGGTAGATGTATGGACTCCCGCCGCAAGAACAGCAGCGGCGGCACCAGTAGCAGCATCTCGCAAACGCCAACTCTTTCCTAGGCAGGCTACGCTTTGTATCACTGCTTTCCAGAATACGCACACAGCTGAAAACCTCTTACGGCAACTGAGGAAGATCATCGCGGAATGGCTTACCCCAATTGGACTCTCCTGTGGATTTGTGGCATCGGACAACGCCAGCAATATTGTGTGTGCATTAAATATGGGCAAATTCCAGCACGTCCCATGTTTTGCACATACCTTGAATTTGGTGGTGCAGAATTTTTTAAAAAACGACAGGGGCGTGCAAGAGATGCTGTCGGTGGCCAGAAGAATTGCGGGACACTTTCGGCGTACAGGCACCACGTACAGAAGACTGGAGCACCACCAAAAACGCCTGAACCTGCCCTGCCATCATCTGAAGCAAGAAGTGGTAACGAGGTGGAATTCAACCCTCTATATGCTTCAGAGGTTGGAGGAGCAGCAAAAGGCCATTCAAGCCTATACAATTGAGCACGATATAGGAGGTGGAATGTACCTGTCTCAAGCGCAGTGGAGAATGATTTCAACGTTGTGCAAGGTTCTGCAACCTTTTGAACTTGCCACACGTGAAGTCAGTTCAGACACTGCCAGCCTGAGTCAGGTCATTCCCCTCATCAGGCTTTTGCAGAAGAAACTGGAGACATTGAAGGAGGAGCTAAAAGGGAGCGATTCCGCTAGGCATGTGGGACTTGTGGATGGAGCCCTTAATTCGCTTAACAAGGATTCACGGGTGGTCAATCTGTTGAAATCAGGGCACTACATTTTGGCCACCGTGCTCGATCCTAGATTTAAAACCTACCTTGGATCTCTCTTTCCGGCAGACACAAGTCTGCTGGGGTTCAAAGACCTGCTGGTGACAAAATTGTCAAGTCAAGCGGAACGCGACCTGTCAACATCTCCTCCTTCACATTCTCCCGCAACTGGGGGTGCGAGGAAAAGGCTCAGAATTCCGAGCCCACCCGCTGGCGGTGATGCAGGGCAGTCTGGAGCGACTGCTGATGCTGACATCTGGTCCGGACTGAATGACCTGACAACGATTACGGACATGTCGTCTACTGTCACTGCATATGATTCTCTCACCATTGAAAGAATGGTGGAGGATTATATGAGTGACCGCATCCAAGTAGGCACGTCAGACAGTCCGTACTTATACTGGCAGGAAAAAGAGGCAATTTGGAGGCCCTTGCACAAACTGGCTTTATTCTACCTAAGTTGCCCTCCAACAAGTGTGTACTCCGAAAGAGTGTTTAGTGCCGCCGCTCACCTTGTCAGCAATCGGCGTACGAGGTTACTTCCAGAAAATGTGGAGAAGATGATGTTCATTAAAATGAATTATAATCAATTCCTCCGTGGAGACATTGACCAGCAGCAATTGCCTCCACAAAGTACACAGGGAGCTGAGATGGTGGATTCCAGTGGGGACGAATTGATAATCTGTGAGGAGCGGGATGTACACGGTGATGAATCGGAGGATGATGATGAGGTGGACATCTTGCCTCTGTAGAGCCAGTTTGTGCAAGGAGAGATTAATTGCTTCTTTTTCAGTGGGGGTCCAAACCAACCCGTCATTTCAGTCACAGTCGTGTGGCAGACCCTGTCACTGAAATGATGGGTTGGTTAAAGTGTGCATGTCCTGTTTATACAACATAAGGGTGGGTGGGAGGGCCCAAGGACAATTCCATCTTGCACCTCTTTTTTCTTTCATTTTTCTTTGCGTCATGTGCTGTTTGGGGAGTGTTTTTTGGAAGGGCCATCCTGCGTGACACTGCAGTGCCACTCCTAGATGGGCCAGGTGTTTGTGTCGGCCACTAGGGTCGCTTATCTTACTCACACAGCTACCTCATTGCGCCTCTTTTTTTCTTCTTTGCGTCATGTGCTGTTTGGGGAGTGTTTTTTGGAAGGGCCATCCTGCGTGACACTGCAGTGCCACTCCTAGATGGGCCAGGTGTTTGTGTCGGCCACTAGGGTCGCTTAGCTTACTCACATAGCTACCTCATTGCGCCTCTTTTTTTCTTCTTTGCGTCATGTGCTGTTTGGGGAGTGTTTTTTGGAAGGGCCATCCTGCGTGACACTGCAGTGCCACTCCTAGATGGGCCAGGCGTTTGTGTCGGCCACTAGGGTCGCTTAGCTCACTCACACAGCTACCTCATTGCGCCTCTTTTTTTCTTCTTTGCGTCATGTGCTGTTTGGGGAGTGTTTTTTGGAAGGGTCATCCTGCGTGACACTGCAGTGCCACTCCTAGATGGGCCAGGTGTTTGTGTCGGCCACTAGGGTCGCTTATCTTACTCACACAGCTACCTCATTGCGCCTCTTTTTTTCTTCTTTGCGTCATGTGCTGTTTGGGGAGTGTTTTTTGGAAGGGCCATCCTGCATGACACTGCAGTGCCACTCCTAGATGGGCCAGGTGTTTGTGTCGGCCACTAGGGTCGCTTATCTTACTCACACAGCTACCTCATTGCGCCTCTTTTTTTCTTCTTTGCGTCATGTGCTGTTTGGGGAGTGTTTTTTGGAAGGGCCATCCTGCGTGACACTGCAGTGCCACTCCTAGATGGGCCAGGTGTTTGTGTCGGCCACTAGGGTTGCTTAGCTTACTCACACAGCTACCTCATTGCGCCTCTTTTTTTCTTTGCGTCATGTGCTGTTTGGGGAGTGTTTTTTGGAAGGGCCATCCTGCGTGACACTGCAGTGCCACTCCTAGATGTGCCAGGTGTTTGTGTCGGCCACTAGGGTCGCTTAGCTTAGTCATCCAGCGACCTCGGTGCAAATTTTAGGACTAAAAATAATATTGTGAGGTGTGAGGTATTCAGAATAGACTGAAAATGAGTGGAAATTATGGTTTTTGAGGTTAATAATACTTTGGGATCAAAATGACCCCCAAATTCTATGATTTAAGCTGTTTTTTAGGGTTTTTTGAAAAAAACACCGAATCCAAAACACACCCGAATCCGACAAAAAAAATTCGGTGAGGTTTTGCCAAAACGCGGTCGAACCCAAAACACGGCCGCGGAACCGAACCCAAAACCAAAACACAAAACCCGAAAAATTTCAAGTGCACATCCCTAGTGCATACTATAAAATTAGACAGGAGCTGCTGATTGGTTGATGGGGAAACTTCTCCACTGGCTCACTTTTCCGCTCTTATCACTGCTTAGTAAATGTACCCCATAGACCCCTGACTTAGGGGGTCATTCCGAGTCGCTTGCTAGCTGCCTTTCGCAGCGCTGCTATCAAGCTAAAAATCTGATTTTCTGCGCATGCGTATGCACCGCAATGGCGCGTTGTACAGGTACATTGAGCATTGTGGGTTTGCACAGAGTCTAACGAACATTCCTGTCGCACGGCCGAACACAGGAAGTTTGACATGAAGTGGGCGTTTCTGGGTGTGAACTGACCGTTTTCAGGGAGTGCTTAGAAAAACGCAGGCATGGCAGAAAAAACGCAGGCGTGGCTGGGCATTCGCTGGGCAGGTGTGTGACGTCAAAAGCCGCCCCTCCATTGTTAAATCAACGCACACGAAGACTAACTACAAGGCTGGTCTTGTTTTGCACAAAAAGATTTTGCAGGCGCTCTGCTGCACAAGCTTTCGCACTTCTGCACAGCTCCCCAGTAGGCGGCGACAATGCGTTTGCATGGCTGCTAAAAACTGGTAGCGAGCGATCAACTCAGAATGACCCCCTTAGTACATAGACCCCTATGTACTAAATCTTGTTTTTATGCTGAAAAAATTAGATACAGTAACTATGTTTAAAAAATATAGCCCTTGGAGAGTGTTTGTAAAATGAGTTGGGAACTGATTGACTAGAGCACCATTTATCTTACGCAACAAGTTTTATTAATCACAGTGAGTTTTATCACTCGTTGATAAATGGGCCCCAAAGTACCAACCAACCAGCTACTAACTGTCACAACCTGGAACAGGGCAGTTAGGAGCTGATTGGCTGGTACTTTATCTTGGTCCACTATAACTCTCTCCAGTGCTTAGTACATAGACCCCATTTACCCTACCGTATGTACTGTTTCTAGATTCTACAAAAAGTCCCCGACCTGAGCTCATTAATGTCAGAAATTAGTAGGAAAATGGTTTGATGGTATAATACTCTTCACAAATACTGTCCTAATGCAATCTATACTTTCCTAATGCAATCTATACTGTCCTAATGCAATCTATACTGTCCTAAATCTAAAGGAACAAGTATGGAGCAAAAAATGGCAACTTGAAGAAAAATTTAGGCTTTTTTTGTGTAAAACACCTAATTTAGTGCAATTGCACCTACGGTGATTGACAATCAGATGGCGTTTGGGGGCGGGAAGGAGACTGAGATGGCCTCTATTTCTCCACACAGAGATGTGTCGCCATCATTACAGTGGAGGAATGAGGCCAGGCTCTCTGTCAGAGAATGGAGATTTCCTGGCCTCTAGGTAGGACTTGCAGCGGTCAGATTGCACAACCCCATGGGTCACGCAGCCAGCCGATGGTGCCAGGAAGGTCCGATACTGAGTCCATGGAAGCAGTTTGGATCAGTAATGCAGCATGATACCACCTGCTGCAGTAACATCTCAGTGCTACCACTGCTGCTTCTATGTAAGCAGCAGCGATAGCAACTCCGACCACATCTGAATCAGGCCCATAGTGAAGGCTCCAATTTTATTAGCACTGTAAGATCTAATGATGCTACAGTAAACAGAGCAATAACTTCAGAGGAAAACAATAAAGTTTATATGTACAGGCTTTAGGCTGGAAGTGGGCATGCAGCGAAATGCGTTAGTATGAGAAATAGATGCCTAGATTCCCACATTATTATTATTATTATATTTGATATATAAGGCCCCAAAAAGTGTCTGCTTCACCACACAGAGATTAAACAAAACACCAATTCATCAGTACATACTATAGGCTAAAATAGGAAACAATACAATTTAATACAACTATCAAACCAAAGGCAGAGTGGAGTACGGGGAAGTGAGGGGCAGGGTACATGACTCGCTATGGCTAGTAAAAGCACGTAGTGATAAGTGGCATGGGGAGGGGTGTAGTAGGAGGTATATCTGCACTCGGTTAGCCTGTACCCAGCAAGCAGGCACACAGGATCAGAGTCGCTATTAGGAAATGGGGCAACAATACATGAGAATAAAAAAGTGCACTGTTGGCAGGGATTGTGCATGGGGAGAGATAAAGGGAAGAGGACCCCGCCCATGAGGACTTAAAGGGGGGAATTCAAATGTTTGAAAAGTCGGTTGGGTGTCTGTTTCTTCCTGTTTATTAGATAGGAAAAAACAGACACCCAACTGAACAGACACCCAACTGACTTTACACACAATTGAATCTCCCCCAAAGAATCTATACTAAGCCTTAAGGGGGGTACTAACGGAGTGATCGCTGCTTAAAATCTAAGCAATCTGACTAGATGGCTTAGAATTTAAGCATGATCTGTCCGTGTGTACCCCACACAGCGATAGCGATGCGCAGCCCCGCGCATCGCTATCGCTGGTGCTAGATTGGCCTGCATGCAGGCTCAATCTAGCACATCGCTCATTTCACCCACTGGGTTAAATGAGCGCCCCCCCGTCTCCCCCCGCACGCTTAGCACACATCGCTCCACAAATTGAGCCGTGAATATGGCGCTTAAGGGGTCTATTTACTCAGCCTTGGATGGAGATAAAGTGGACAGAGATAAAGTACCAACCAATCAGCTCCTAACTGCCATGTCACAGGCTGTGTTTAAAAAATGACAGCTAGGAGCCGGTTGGCTGGTACTTTATCTCCGTCCACTTTATCTCCATCCAAGGCATAGTTAATAGACCCCATATGAGAGAGATAAAGTGGAGAGCGAAAAAGTACCAGCCAATCAGCTCTTAACTGCCATGTAAAAAGTTGTATTTGAAAAAAAAAAAATGACAGATAGGAGCTGATTGGTTGGTACTAGAGGGATGGGGGTTAGCGTAGGCTACAACAGTATGGATAGGTTGAGGGGAGTATTTAGGCAGGGTGAGGGTGCTCCTTTCTGACTTAGCGTACAGTATGTGCACTGGTGTGTATACACTGTTGGCAAAGCAGTGCTAAATGAGAGTGAAACAAAGTGTAGAGGTGAAGAGGGTACGTTCTTAGGGGTACAGCGTTCTTGCTTCAGTGAGACTAAAACAAACAGCATTTTGAAGAAATCATTAAATAGTTTATTATAGGTTTAAGAAAGGGATGGTAGACGGCTGGGGGTGGTCTTCAGTTTGCCGGCTGTCGGGATCCCGGCGACCAGCATACCGGCGCCGGAATCCTGACAGCCGGCATACCGACACTTTTTCTCCCTCTTGGGGTTCCACAACCCCCCTGGAGGGAGAATAGATAGAGTGGCGCATGTAGCGCGCCACTGTGCTCTCCAGGGGCTCATTTGCGCTCGCCACGTTGTCAAGTAGCGCACGCCGGGGGGGTTCCGAGTACCTGGAAACCCCCCCTGATGAGCCAAATGTTTATTTGTGAGACGGAGACAGCAGTGTCTCCGTCTCAGCAAAAGCCGCAATCGCGACCGCGACCACGGAGATACCGCAGCTGCAGAGAGCTACGTAGCTCTCTGCATAGAGAAAGTCCGGGGAGAGCTGCTGGCTGCCCATGCTCAGCTGCAGCAGCTCTCTCCTACCTCACAAAACCGCTACTCTGCTCCTGCCTCCCACAGCTCCCAGCCACTGGTGGTATGTAAACCACCAATACTGTGTGTGTGTGTGTGTGTGTGTGTGTGTGTGTGTGTGTGTGTGTGTGTATTTACAGGGATGTATGTGTGCATGTGTGTTTGTAAATGTATGAACGTGCATGGTATATATATATATATATATATATATATATATATATATTATGTCTATGTATGTATGTATGTATATAAACAATAACATTTTTATATATATATATATATATATATGCAGACATGAACGAGCGGCACTCACAGGACTTACATGAATAAATGGGACCTCAACCCATCGATTGCAACGTTTCGGTATTTATTACAACCGTCGTCAGGCTATAGCTTGACGACGGTTGTAATAAATACCGAAACGCTGCAATTGATGGGTTGAGGTCCCATTTATTCATGTAAGTCCTGTGAGTGCCGCTCGTTCATGTCTGCATATGATTCAGGGGAATTCACTATTTGAGAAGGCACCGGGCATTTATTTTGAATAACTAACTGGAGTGCCGAATGCATATTGATCTATATATATATATATATATATATATCAGTGTGTTTTACCAGCACACGGGATGCCGGCTGTCAGTATACCGACAGTGGCATCCTGTCTGTCGGAAGCGTGGCGGCGAGACCCCTCGCGGGCTCGCTGTGGCCTCGGTTGCTTGCTTCGCTCGCCACAAGTTATATTCCCACTCGGTTGGTGGCGTGGAGCAACTAACTGAGTGGGAATAACCTGTGGATATCGGGATTCCATTTGTCTGTATTTCACCGGCTGTCGGGATTCTAGCATGTCAGTCTCTCGAACACCGGGATCCCGACAGCTGGCAACGTTTAGTAGAGTCCTTCCAGTGCAATGCATTAATGATGCCCATTAAAGAGAGCTTACAGTGTCCTAAGCACACATATCCTCTTATGCTCCTATTCCTCTAACATATGGCGAAGAATTATTACTTCTTAGTTTTCTCAAAAGCATTTAGTTTAAAAGAGAAAAACGACAGTAATTCAAATATAATCATTGCTGTTAGCTGTAATTAATGTGCCTTATCTAGCGACCACAAATACTTAAAGAACAGCTAAACCTCCGAATTTAAATGATCATAACGCTCGTATATGAAGCATGAAAATAAAATATATTGTTCATTCTATGTCCCATCATTCATCTTAAACTCATTTAAAACTGTAGCTTTGTTACCAAAGAGAAAAGTTTAATTTTGTTAACTAAGCCACTAGTAACTATAAGACACTAATGGGCCTATTTATGAAGCTCATTTTCCCCTAGAAAATGGCACTTTCCACATGATGTAAGTATCCCGCCTTTGTAAGAGAAGGGTCTAATGCAGGAGATTTCTTCTATGCTAGATAAATTAACGCAGCAGACGGCAGTGGGGGTGATTCCGACCTAATTGCTGCTGTGCGTTTTCGCACAGCGGGCGATCAGGTACTAACTGTGCATGCTTATGCACCGCAATGCGCGCCGGACAACAACAAAGGGCATCTGCGACGGGATGGTGCAAAAAATCCGATCGCACGGGAGTCAGCAAGGTGATTGACAGAAGGAAGCAGTTTGTGAGTGGTAACTGACCATTTATTGGGAGTGTCTGGAAAAATGCAGGCGTACCCAAGCGTTTTCAGGGAGGGTGTCTGACGTCAGCCTCTTCTCATTGTACTATAGGAGTAAGTCCTGGGCTGCGCAGAGATTGCACACAGCGGATTTTTGCAGCTTGTCGTACATATAAGATTGCATATTTGCACGGCGAATTTACACTCCCCCTGGAGGCGGCGACTATTTGAACGCAATATAGCAAAGTTAGCAGCCCAGCAATCAGGTCTGAATCACCCCCAGTGTCCATTATTAACAATGGGGACTGTGTGGTCTTGGACAATATAACAAACCTTCATGCTTGTCCACTCATGTCTGTGTGTATGCAGAGTCGGACTTGCCCACAGGGCATAGGGGAAAACCCTCGGTGGGCCACACTGCCAGGGGTGGGGGGGAGTTGGGGGACTGTGCACTTGAATTATACATTATAGTATTATATACATATGTTACACCATACTGCACAGGACTATTGTGTATTCTCTACAGTGATCAGAGGCGTAACTGTGGGAGGCAACGGAGTCGGCTGCCACTGGGCTCCTGCTCTGTAGGGGGGCTGTTTGCTGTGTAATAGGTCATGGGTTCAGTCATCCTGGGTATGACTAAAATAATTGTTAGAGAAATAATCAGCACTGAGAGGGACTGAGCAGATCTATGTAGTGTGTGGCTGCACAGATGCAATGGTTTTGTTTGAACTGACAGTTCTAGCTTCAGGTGGTATTCATGTGACCGGCGGTCGGGAGACCGACAGTCACATGATCTCCACCACCATCCCGACCGCTCACTATCCCAATGGTCGGCATGCCGACCAACAGGGACTATTCCCACTCATGGGTGTCCACGACACCCATAGAGTGGGAATAGAACCCGTGGCGACCGCAGGTCGCCACCTAGCCCGCAAGGGGCTTGCTGCACTCGCCCCTCCCCGCCGGGATCCCGGTAGTACGCCGGTCAGCCGTACTACACCCCTAGCTTCATATCGTTAGAATCTGCAGTCTTGCTATGCAGGAGCAAATAGCTTTATCAGTAAGGTGTCTATTTTCAGTGTAACAGGTCATGGACTCTAATCCTGGTAACGACTGCTAAGAAAGGTGTGATTCAAAATAAGTGGCAAAGAAATATATATATATATATATATATATATATATATATATTATATACACCCATTTATTTATTCAGAACAACATATATATATATATATATATATATATATCGATACAAACATATATTTATCTATATATATCTATATATAGTAGGCACTGGGCACCAATATTTATCTTGCCTCCGGGCATTTGGGGCGAACTTACGCCACTGTACATTATCATGCGTACAGTAACAATATTTTCTTCATGCACCAGTCTGACACTATGTGTATGCAATGCATGACCTACAGTAAGAACGTGCAGGCACAAGAGCACTACAGAAGCCGACTGTGTAGTTTCCAGTTTCAGCAAACAGTGACGGGAAAACAGGTGTTAGAATTTGATGGACAGCTGTTTTCATAACTTAAAGAAATTGATGATTTTCAGGGAGATCACATCGCTAATTCTGACTTACCATACACTGATGCGTGGTAAAACAGACCAGTACCACCCTCATAAGCAATGTCTGATTTAGCTAAAAGGCAGAACAGATGGACTGCTGGATTCATGTAGGTATAAACAGTTACATTATTTGTAAAGTATAACTGAACATAACATACATTGGGACAGATGTACTAAGCCTGGAGAAGGCATAAAGAAGTGATACAGCGGTGATAAGTGGAAGGTGACAACGCACCAGCCAATCAGCTCCAATATTTAATTTGACAGTTAGGAGCTGATTGGCTGGTGCGTTATCACCTTCCACTTATCACTGGTTTATCACTTCTTTATGCCTTCTCCAGGCTTAACACATCTGCCCTATTGTTTATTACTTCTACTTGTCTTCTCGTGCTGGACAAATAAGGGCAGATCATTGTAATATGTGTGGTCAGCAAAACAACTATCTGAAATAAAAATATATGTAATATAAAATTGGAGCAACTACGTGTTCAGTGGTCTGCTTAAATATACCCAGTATGTGACTAGTGTAAGGAGACCATGATGTGAATTATGGGTCTTGAATGAGCTTCCTAAACCCTAAAACACATTTGGAGAACTGTTGTGAAGAAATGAACATATACTACTCAGTAGCGGATCTTGCTACGGGCACACAGGATTTTTGCCTGGGGCGCCTCCTTTCGGAGGGCGCCGCCGCCATCTGGAAGGCACTGCCGCCATCCGGAGGGCGCCACCGCCGTGGCAAGATCTGCTACTGGTGGTGCCCCCCGGTACTGTGCGGTGCTGTGCTGTCACTGCTGTGCAGTGCGCGATGATGTCATCGCACACCGCACGGCATTGTGGGACCGGCACATAGACGCTAGGGGTCATAATTGACCTCTAGTGTCTATGCTGTGCTATGGGAGAGACGTCATGACGTCTCTCCCATAGATCCGAGGAGTGGCGCCGGTGGCCGAAGACGGAGGTCAACAGCGGTTGGGAATCAGGAGCGGGGATGGTGAATATTCATTTATTTATTTATTTTTTATTTATTTTTTTGTAAGCGGCACAACTCTACTGGGGGCACAAACGGGGGCACAACTCTACTGGGGGCAATACTACTGGGGGCACAAATGGGGGCACAACTCTCCTGGGGGCACAAACCAGTGACGTGCAGTGAGGTCAGCGTGTGGGGAGGCATACATGGAGGTGGGTCTGACCACCCCCTGCCACACTGTGCCTACCTGCACAGCCACCCCCTGTCACATTGCACAGCACACATAACACACCCCACACATAACACCCTCACCCCCACTCCGCAGCAGGTGACAACCCCTTCCTCCCCCCCCCCCAGCCCTGCAGCAGGTGACAACCCCTTTCTCTCCCCCCCGCAGCAGCTGACAACCCCTTTCTGTTCCCCCCGCAGTAGCTGACAACCCCTTTCTCTCTCCCCCCCTCAGCAACTGACAACCGCTTCCCCACCCCCCCAGCAGCAGCCAGCAACCCCCTTCTCTCCCCCTGCAGCAGCTCTCACCTGCAGTGATGTGCCTCAGACGGGCAGATCAAGTGATGGGCAACACGCATCTGGAGGGAGCGGTCAGCGGCTGGTGAACCTGCAGATCCGGCTGCTCCTGAGCTGCGGAGCTGCAGAAGCTCCGTGGTTGAGCTTTGTCATCAGACAGGTCCCGTGGCACCTGGAACCTCTCTGTCACAGGCTCTGGGGTGAAGGTCCAGGGAAGGAGAGCATAGAAAACTTGGCTGGCTCGGGGGTTCATCTGGCAGTCCGCCCCAGTTACCGCTGTCCAATAACATCTGCACCACTGACAGGGGCGTGCCTTGATGTGGGTTGAAGGCACAGCCCCATCAGTGAGGCAGATATACAGGTTCCGCTTCTCCTCATTTTTTCAATGGGATTTTAGTGCTCAAGTCTTGGCCCCGCCCCCTGCCCGCCCGCGCTTCATACACTTTATTATAGTCAGTGGGAGGCAGCGCTCTCGCTGCCTCCCATGTAGATGTGGCTGCATTTTTCAAGCACTAATGATTAGAATACTACAAAGCAGATATTTATGATACTTTACATGTATTATTATAATAATCTTCTGTGTATTATTTTAATCATTATGACAGGGGAGGCACTGCCTCCCCTGCCTTCTCCCTGACTGCATTTCCCTGGCACAAACGGGGGCACAACTCTACTGGTGGCACAAACGGGGGCACAACTCTACAGGGGGCATAACTGACCATGCCTCTTTATGAAGCCACGCCCCTATTTTTTCTGAGGCGCCACAAGGGCTAGAACCGGCTCTGCATGTACTGTACATGTGCCACCTCTTTATCACATACTGTAGTTATTGATTCTCCAGGAAGAGTACCTGAATGCCTGCAAGGTGGGAGAGGGTGTGCAGCCATAAATCGTGTGACATCAAACCTCACTCATTTCAGTAAACACCACATGGCCCTACCACTGCTGGAGCAATTCTTTTCAGCCTGGAGAGGCACTTGGCAGCGTAACCTTAGCATACTTATTGACTTTTCATTTATCCCCTCCGGGTAACTCAGTGTGTAAAATGGTACTTTATCTCCGCCAACTTTATCTCTCTCCAAGGCTTAATACATAGACCCCTTATGTCCTTCCGGCCCAGCCCCCTCTCTGTGGTGCCAAAAAATACCCTGCTACAATCCTGTAGCTGACCTCAGCACTCTGTACTCAAGGCATGTAAAGTAGACATACTGTATATGCATTAGGATCCTGTTAGGATCCCGGAGTTCAGGAACCCGGCAGTCGGAATACTGACTCCAGAATCCTGACACTCCTGGTTATACCGGCACCAGGATCCGACATGGATTGAAATGCCGTCACCAGGATCCAGAATGCCGGGTTCTGGAACAAAGGACTATTGGGACTCAACACTGCAGGGGTGGGGGGATTAGGTTTAGGTTGGGGGAGAGTTTAGGCGTCACTGGGGGTAGGGTTACTGCGGGAAAGAGGGTTAGGGGATTACGGGAAGTATAGTTTCTAAGTAGGCATCTGTGCGTCGGGATCCTGAGTGTCGGAAAGCCACGCTCGTTTTCTGACTGCCAGCATTCCAAGCGCCGGGATCCCAATACCATGCCTATGCTTTATACAGCAATCTGTAAAACGACGCACTGTGTGAAAGTTTTCTACTTTGCAAATGCATACACAGCAGTGACACTTACTAATAAATAATTACTAAATGAAGTTCATTCATTGACCTAGTCCGCCTGCATAAATTGCATTACTACAGTATTTGCAAGTCCCATTATGCTGTTTATATTAAATGCAGGCTACAGAGTGAATAAAACCATCAACTCATAACTTTAATCTGAAGCAATCTTTTATACTATAACATGATGAATAGTAAAACAGTAATCCCAACATTGATTTTTAATGAACAGATAGCAGGAACTATTACATACAATATCATATCAAATGTTTTCTATTCATGAAGCTATTGACGCCTGTATATTATTATAATTATTATTATTATTATTTTTTAAGGTTGGACTGATGCTGCCAGATTTGCTGTGCGGCTATGTTTCAAGATCATGCAGGTTTTCAATTAATCAAAGTCATTTTGGCTAGGCGGCAAAAATCAATGTGTCTGCAAGGATACAGTGAGCGAGAGCCGAAGACGTGGGAGCAAGATAATCAAATAGAAAGTAATGAGAGATATGTGAGCAGGTCTGGAGAATGGGGTAGAAAGCAGCTATATTGCTCTGATTTGGGTCAGAACTTCTGTTGCATCATAAATCAGCATCTGCAGAAAGGCTCTTTGTCGTGTTCTGCCAAATGTCTGGAGCGTTCCTTACAAAAGGTCAGGGGCGGATATTCAGACTCTGAGCTGCGAAACTCCAGACAGGGAAAAAACCAGCAGTGGCTGCAACTTATTGACTGGGAAATAAATAAGTCTCAAAGGCCCAGACACCCACATATATATTCAAGACTGCAACCCCTATAAGATATATTGTCAGAACTCAGAGAACAAGGAAAAAGTGCCCAGAAATGAAACAGCAACCATAAAATCTATGTTCCAGCAGGGAGGCAGGAAGAATAGTCCTCTAAACTAATAGATTACCGGGCTATCGCAACGGTCTTTGAAGCATGAAGCTGCTGTACAAAGATATAGGGATTGACTCACAGAGGACACATCGAAATCATTGACGGAAATGTGAACAAGACTTGAAGAGTTGGACATGTTTAATACAAATCTCAGAACAATAATTTGGCTGGGTGGGTATCGTAGCAAGATGCTGTGGGGTAAGAGTTACAGTAGATGATGTGAGCATTTTTCTTCACTTTGTGTGAACATACTGTATCATAAATGTTTGATTGGCATGAGTCTTGATGAACGGAGGTGAGAAGATAAGACATCCCATAAGAGCCACTCCATTTATCTACTCCGTGCTACTAGAAGTACATGGCCTACAGAATGCATCTTCCTTTTTTTATTTTAACTCTACTGCTACATTCTGTGCCCAATGATCTTATAAGCCCAGTCAAGACATAATCAACATTTGCTCTTTAATTCTGTCAAGACGGCTGCTGAAGAGGTGCACATAGAGATGTCTAATTTCCATCTTCAATATCTCAATGGGGCTCCTCATCCATAAATCCTTGTAATGCACCTGCTGTCATAAATATTCATTTTCCTATTAAATACAGTAGTATATTCGTTATATATTATTATTGCTATTTGTTCCAGAAATACTTCATTTTCTTAAATAAGTTTCTTCACTTTCCTGCATAATGCCAATGGCTCCAGTATGTAAATGAAATGCTGGGAACTCTAGACTCCATTTTTCGGGCAGTGAATTTAATATGTAATTAAATATATATACCATACTGTATGTATCATGACACTGTAAGTATGGATAAAGCTAAGGGCCCTTATTCATTAGTGATCACTTGTGTGATCATCTGATTATCAGGAAAGTATGCAGTCGCAGGACCCGGTCTGTGCATTTGCAGAATGGTTCCTGCATGATCGCAGCCATCCGTCCGTAAGCTTCTGCCTGATTCACAGGCAGAGGCGTTGGGGGACAGAGGAGGGACAGCCAGCGTTGTCAGAAAGGGGGGTCTGCATGTAAAGATGCAGATTTCTGGGCCTCACAAGGCCCTCTGTGATAGTTAGTTTAAAGCTTCCAAAGCTGGCTGCCTGCGGGTAACAGTGCGATGATTCGTCACGATGTTGATCCCAGTTTGTGATGCTGGTCACAACGCTGGGAAAGCAAATGCAGCAAGGAGGTGTTTAACACCTCCTACCGCATTTGAATTTATAGTGATAACATTTGCAGAGCTGCCTACGTGCACTGCTGAATGAGAGCCTAAGAGTGTGGTATTGAAGGGTGTGGTATTGAAGATCGACCACACTTAGGTCGACAGTGTCTAGGCGGACCACTATTGGTCGACAGTAACTAGGTCGACAGGGATTCTAGGTTGATAGAGTCTCTAGGTTGACAGGTTAAAAGGTCGACATGAGTTTTTTAATCTTTTTTTGGTGTCGTCACCATACAGTGACTGGGAACCCCATTTAGTGCACCGCATCCCCTCGCCATGCTTCGGGCACGGTGCCTGGTTTCGCTACTGCTGCGCTCGGCACAGGTTACCATTCCCAATCGTAGTCCACGTGGATTGTAAAATATGAAAAAGTAAAAAAAAAATAGTTTTTTTTAAACACTCATGTCGACCTTTTGACCTGTCAACCTAGAACATGTCAACCTAGAGACCCTGTCGACCTAGTTACTATCAACCAACAGTGGTCAACCTAGGCAATGTCGACCTAAGTCTTGTTGACCTAGAGACCGGATACCGACAGGCCCACAGTGGCAAATAGCAACAGCATATGTTGCACTTAACATCATACAAGAATAATGTGGTGTATAATTAGTTAGGTAAGTGAACCCAATATTCATAAAAATACAGCCTCATGTTATAACTGGAGGATCCTCTTCTCCGAAGGGTCTGCGTCTCTTAAAGGTTTTCTGGCAGTGACCCCTGTACACCCAGGATTGAAACTCATAGAACCTACCAGCAGGTTTTCATGCCTATAAGAGCCGCTTTTCCCATAAGGCTTGATGCGCCTACCGGTACTGGGATGCCCACCAGGATGTATGCCGCTGGCGATAGTAAGAGCTCAACCCCTGAGTGTCCTGAATCAATGCCAGTGAAAGCGAAAGACCAAAAGAGGATAGGAGCTTCTCTAAGACAAGGGACTGGAGAACAAACAATAGACACTTAGGGGTCTTTTTACTAAGCCTTGGGTGGAGATAAAGTACTAGCCAATCGGCTCCTAACTACCATGTCACAGGCTGTGTTTGAAAATTGACAGGAACTGATTGGCTGGTACTTTATGTCCGTCCACTTTATCTCCATCGAAGGCTTAGTAAATAGACCCCTAAAACACAGAACTCTCCCAAACTCTGTACAGCTTTCGGATGAGGAGAGAACATAAAGTACATACACAGACAATACACTACAGAAATAAGTTAGACCAAAACAACGAAGAGACAGGGCCACTGTCTTTGGAGGTACTGAGGGTCTGCAGGTGAGGTAGATAACTAAGGAAACACAAGACTGTATAGCAAGAAGACGAGGAGTACTATAAGCAGAAATAACAAAAGCTATCAAGACAGATAATGCAACTGACATAGAGTAGGAAGCTGATGATTATGTACTGACACAGGGCTGGACACATGGATGCTGAATTGGATGCTGATAATTGCATAACTGACAGAGAGCTAAACCCAGGTATAACTGAATTGGATGCTGATGACAATAAAACTGACACAGAACTGAACATAGGAATACTGCAGAGGACAGTAACAGAATAACCAGAGATTTACACAACTAGTACTAGAACCTAGAGACAAGGGCTCTCGCTGCAACCAGGAACTATGACCAGCAAGGAGTGAGAGACAGACAACACATATATAGGAGACAAGAGCCAATGAGAGTCACAGTACAGCCAGCCTCCCCTAATTACCAACTCTCTGCAGCTGTGCTTCTGCACCTCCACCAGGCTCCTGATTTTCACAAGAAACATGCAATGAAGCATTCCCAAACAGGTGTGTAGCCAGCTTCCAGGTTGCTAGGAGACAGCCAGGAACACAAACAGAAATGAGCCGCAGCAGGGACTCATAGCACCTCTTAAATCACCAGGGGCTAGTGATATTAATGAGACATGAAGACATTTGCCCCTTCAAACTAGCCAAATCACTGAGATACAAATAACTGTGTGCTTCATGTCACAGCTTACCTCCCAAATATCACACATTTAGGAGGTAATCTTCTGGTTCTAGACACCTTTTGCCTGTGGATCAGAAGTGTTGTGACTGTGGCAGAGCATTGGATAAATGGGTGCAGTGTGCATAGCAATTTGTGAGTTTTGGAAGAGAAGGGGAGGGTTGTAAGTTGTAGACTAGCTCATTAAAAGTGCTAGTTACTCCATTGGGTGAGGCCATACCCCTGCTATGACATGGTAGAGCCCACATTGTGACATGCCCACACTCTTTATCCCAGGTCGCAGCACTCCAAAGTTGGCCTTAGTGATGTCAATAGCTTCTAATGTACTGTAGCTATAGATTAAATGTTGCTTCAGTCCATATAATGGATATCTCCCCTGAGTGAATGTGACAAATTCACCTTTATATGTTATACAGGTTGTTCCCAAACGTCGTCCCCAAAGCACCCCAGCAGCCCAAGGTTTAAATGTATTCATGCTTAGGCACATGTGGCTTAATCAGTATCTCAGTCAGTTTGATTATATCATCTGTGCAGAATCAGGGATAAACCTGAAGCCTGGGCTGTTGGGGGGGGGGATTTGAGGGACGCGTTTAGAAACTACTGTGCTTAACCATACACAAGGACTCACACCATGCAGTTTAGGCATAGTATTGTACATCTAACATATTCAATCTATTCTGAGGTGCTGTGCATTCATTTTCTATCACCCTGAAACAGCAGCGGCGTTGGAAGGATCCTATCACGTCCCCACCTCATGGCTGCAGCAGGTGAATTTTCCCTACAAAAAGAAAATAGGCCTGTTTTACAGTACAAGGTATTTTTTAAGTAAAAACATATAGCTTAATTTTAATAAGAAGATCTACTGTATATAGGATAGGATTGGTTACAGTGGGTGTGGAATAGCTTTGGATCTACTGTGTATTTGCCCTTTAGTCAATAATTAGTGACAGCTAGTTAAACATATCTTCTTGTACAGAACATTATTTAGGCCTCTTTTTTTCTTTTCCAGAAACACACTGATATTTTTAGTTCTAAACACTGGAAACCATGAGGGGTGAGATGTACTTAGCCTTGGAGACTGATGAAGTGGAGAGAAATAAAGTGCCAGCCAATCAGCTCCTACCTGTTGATTACAGGCTGTGTTTGTAAAATGTCAGGAGCTTTGCTGCACGTGTGTCCCTCTTCGGATAATGAGAACGTTGGGAGGTATGCTTTATCTCTCTCCAGTTTATCTCTACCAAGCTTTGATAAATCTCCCCCTTAGTGAGTAAGTGTTTTCCAGTGTCAGTAAGTATACCCAGTGCATGCAGCTCTTTAGTGTATATACTATCTATATATTTTCCTTACAAAAATGGCTCAGGATCGATTGCCTTGGAAAATGAGTACCCTACCAATCCAGTGGTAATGTCCTATACCTTCTTTATAATGGACCCCAAGAAATGCCAAGTATTTTACTAAGGCACAAAGTGCTTCCATGGTGGCACTTAATTTAACACACAAAATGGCCGCCCCACTGTTTACAGACAGCAGGTGCATTTTAATCTTATTTACAGCAAACCATTCAAAGTTAATATCCGATTGGTAAAATGTTTTCCATTATTTTGACCAATCTAATGTGTTTGACCTGCATTTTACCATGCACTTAAAGGCTTCATCATGTTCTAAAGCAGTGTGTTGGGGAAAAACATGGAGGAAGCACTTACTTGATAAAAGTGCGCCACTCAAATCTTTAACAGCTAGTTGCTTTCTTATACAGTGTAGACCAGATGTGACTAATGTTAAGTAATGGCTGTATTTGATTGCTAGTACTATGTTGTTTAATATAAATATGTGTGGGTTTTTTTTATATTGTATGTGTGTGTTCATTTTTATATAATGGGCGCTCAGGTTATTCAAGTGCAAATGGAAGATTGTGGGATTTAATTCCCAGCCTACAGTATGTCACCTTATTAGGTGAAGGACTTTCTATAGGGTCATGGGCAATGATCCCTTCATTACAATATTGTATGTGGAGATTGATTTTTACTCCATTATCTCTTTATGTAAAATGTGTATAATGAAATAATGATCAATTTGTGTCTATTGTGTAGAACTACAGGTTTTATATGTTATGGTATAATTAGAATGCAACAACTGGAGTTCATATGCTTTTATGTTTTTTAACAGTTACTACCACAAGGGAAAGAGAGGTACTTATGATATTCTCTTCACATCGATCATTAATCTGAGTTAAAATTTACATAACATAGATGAAGAAGGGATAGAACATCTGTTCCAATTTATACTGGACTGTTGGGAAAAATTCCCCCTCCTATTACTGGGCCATACTGAACATCTGCAGGGACACTCCCAGGTGCCCTCTTAAGGGCAAAGGGGAAATTTCAAAGGGGAGTTCTCCCACAATACTACAATTGCAGCTACAGCCACTGAGAGCAATGCTTGCCCGCCACTCAGAGCATCATCTGTAAACAAAAGGTAGAAAATCAAGAAAGAACACCACAAACAGCAAGGCGGACCTTCACCGAGAGAACCACCATCATGATGAGCAGTAAATGAGGGTGGTAAGAAACTCCATCAGGAAAGAAGTAGAGCCCTCCACTCTCCAGGAAATACTGTAAGTACTGTAAAAATACCCACCCTTTCTTACACCTAATAGGTCAACCCAAATTCCCAAAACTTGTCAGTCAAGTGAATTTCCTAACATGACTAATCTAGTCTCAATGCTGTACCGTCACCCACAAACACATGTACTTATGTCCCCTCAAACGTAATTAAGCACTCATTTCTCCTAGGAACTCATCAGATGCTGAAACTTTGATAATACAGCAAACAAGTTTTCTAGTAAATTGCATTACCAGCTGATGTACCTGTGCCTTGGTGAGCAATGCTCTATGGACGAAGCTATCAGGGCCTAATGCAGAGCTGGATGCAAATGAGCCCCAAATTAAAGGCTTATGGCGCAACTTTGGTGGCTAGTTTTGAGCTTTAGCATCTTTTTTGCATCTCAGTCACGCACAAAAAGGATAGTAGACTACTGAGGGCTAGAATTTGGCTAGAATAGTCCTTGTTGCACTGCGATAGTGCGCAAATCTACTGGTGGTGTACAGGGTACATACTATGTGCACTTCTTGCATAGGAGTGAGGAAAAGACGCACATTCAGTAAAAAAATACTGAGTGTCGGGGGGAAGGGGGTGGTATAGTTGCATTTTAACGCAGTGTAACAAACCAGGCTGGTTAGTGAGGACACATCTGTGTGCAAAGTTGCTACTGCCACCAAGATGCATGTGGCTCTACACCATTAGCATAAGTACCCAGGTTCCTTGAGGCATACAGCACATACATTAACACCTACAGTATGTTTGTAACCACTGTTGGATTTTACCTAAGGACTGCAGGACTGCAGCTCCCCCAGTAAAATCACCACACACCCAATGAGCCTCCCAAACCCCAGTAATCATACCAGCCTGACATTCTCAGAGGAAAACAACACTTCCCACAGGGATGCCAGTCTGGTGTGTAATTAGCAGAGAGAGCTTTCTTTGTGAAGCCACTCCCACTGTTCCATCAGCAGGCTTATCATGCTTCAATGGGCTGAAGCAGATGCAGCCACTTAGGAGGAGATACGGGCAGGATCCCGTCAGTCTGGATCCCAGGAGTCTAAATACTGATGTCGGAATTCGGATATTTCTTGGAATACCAACGCTGGCATCCCAACTAGGATCACAATCCCGGCGCTGGAATTCCGACCGCCTGGAACTCAAACGAGTGTTTGCTGGGCCGCCGGAGAGGTAAGCCACGGGGAGGGGTTAGGAGTAGGCTGTGGAGGGGGAGTTAGGGTTAAGCTGCGGGGAGGGGGGATTAGGTAATTATACTTAAGGTAATTATACTTACCTTTCCCCTGCCGGAATACTCACCATCCCGACTGCCGGGATGGTGAGTATATCAAACTAAGGGATCTATTTACTAAGCTTTAAACGGAGATAAAGTGAACTGAAATAAAGTACCAGCCAATCAGCTCCTACTATGTCAAAGGCTGGGTTTGAAAAATGACAGTTAGGAGCTGATTGGCTGGTACTTTATCTCTGTGCACTTTATCTCCATCTAAGGGTTAGTAAATAGACCCCTAACCCCCCTATGAGCCATTCTGTATGTATGCGCACATGCTGGTTGTGATCATGTGACTGGTGGTGTCACCTAATGAAGGCGCAGCGACATTCTCCCTTCTACCACAAAGGTGAGAGCTGCTGCTGTTTTTAACCATTTGTTTTGCTTGTGAAATACAGTATGCATTCACTATTAAACTTTAATAAACTTAAACAAAGTAATACATCAGTACAAGATCATTTTTAAAATTGCTAAAACACACACACAGAAAAACAATTCATACACAAGCAATGAAGAAAATACAAAAAGCCAAACACAAGCACGTCAATACATCTGGTGACAACATCATCTTCAGCATTGTGCATATACCAAACAAGAACCATTTGACATTACATGTGTCGACAGTGAATGTGAAAGTCGACATTGTGACTACTGACTACATACTGTACCATTAGTTAGTGCTATTTTGACCGTTTGCCTGATCTGTTTATTCTCACATAGTCACTCATTCCCAACTTAGTATTAAAAATAGGTGTATTCAATTGATCATTTTCTTTCATACCAATACTGTACTGTACAGGGTCGGTTCTAGTGGCACCTAGGGTGAAAGTTTCATTTGGCGCAACCCCCCCAACCCCCACCAGCAGGTAAAACAGGGTTAGTGCGCGCCTAAGGCCCACTTAAAAAATAGGGGCGTGGCTTCATAGGGGAGGGGTGTGGCCACAGTTATGCCCCTTGTAGTTATGCCCCCTGTAGCTGTGCCCCCAGTAGTTGTGCCCCCTGTAGTTGTGACCCTGTAGTTATGCCCACAGTAGATTGGCCCCCAGTAGTTGTGCCCCTTGTAGATGTGCCCCTGTAGTTATGTCCCTAGTAGCGCCGCTTACAAACACAAAAAAAAACACTACTCACCAGCCCCGCTCCTACTTCCCGACCGCTGTTGCCGCTCCTCTCTAAGGGAGAGATGTCATGACGTCTCTCCCATAGCACAGACACTAGAGGTCAATTACAGCCCACGGCGCCTGCTGCAGCCGGAGTGCGGGATGCGGGGTGCAGGTGGGCAGCGGGCACCTGCGGGGTGACTGCAGCTTATCCCACAGGCCCCAGGGCCCCAGGGGCCCAGCCGACTTGCCCGTGCCTAGATCCGCTCTACAGTCATTTCCCTCCGTAACAGTACATGGCATATTGTATTACTCTACATACTACACATTTACTAAACCTTTTTCAGTAAGGAATATAAAAAAATCTTTATCATTTGGAGTAAGTGGATGTTGGTGGGCCTATTTTGCAAGGGTGACCTGGAGACGGTAATGTCTTTATTAATCTACCCTGGTTTGGGATGACCCGTTTTTCTTACACAGCTTTACCTGGGTCCTCTATAGATACACCAGTTTATAGAAGTCCTTTTGTTGGAAAGCGGCACTTAGTGCATGGAAGGAGTCTGCTATAAACACGGCCCCAAGCAATTGATCTGCTTGGACGACGAAGGGAGCAGCGGCAGCTACGGTGAAATAAAAAATGGGAAATAAAACAAAGAAAAAGAATATAAAAGCTAAGAGCCTTCAGTAGGGCAATCAGATCATGTAGGAATTTAAGCAGAAGATCAGTGGGGAAGGCATTAAAATTTCATTGAGAGTCTGGTGTAATATTTATTACATGTTCTATGCCCCATTGGTCTTCATTCCTCTTCACACTAACATGTAATAAACATTATACAGTCTCTGCATTATTCCCCTCATTTTTCTAGCCTGCGTGAAATGTAAGAGGCTGATCGTTCATGCTTGGCTCAAGCAATAGGCCACGCTCTGTCTTATTTTAACCCTAAAGTAAAAGAATCAGACCTTGCAACCGTCCTCTATATTAACCCTATTTCTGCTGCTACCAGTGGCTCTACTGTGCTGCTACCTGTTGCCCCAACAGCTGTATTTCTAGACAAATTAATTATTCTCCTATACTATACACTTTTTACATACATTATACTGGCTTTCTGATGTATCAGCAGGCTGAACGTTGTGTTACGTAATGTATAGAACACTGGGGGACTGATTACCAGCGAGTAAAAAGCAGAAGTGCACTTGGAATGGAACATTATGTTTGCCAGCAATTAAGACTTTTTTTCCCCTTTGCCTTAAATATTAACAGAGTTATCACTGACCATAATCCTATTATCACAGCAATAATCCTGATGGCATTTTGTATCAACAGCTCTCATCGGGGGATGCAGTCAGTTTACCTCCAATCAAAATCCCGACGTTCAAAATCCCGACACCAATTGACCGATGGTCAAAATCCCGACAAGGTCAAAATCCCGACATGGACAAAATACCGACATTTAAAATACCGACAAGGTCAAAATACCGACATGTAAAATTCCGACAGGTCAAAATACCAACATGAGTTTTTCATGATTTTTTTCATTGAAACCGACTTGTTCATACTTTACCATCCCAGTGGACCTGGAGGGGGAATATAATAGTGTGCCGAGCGCAGCATGGCGAGCGCAGCGAGCCATGCGAGGGGACACGGTACACTTTATATGGTGTCCATGTTGACTTATGTCGACATACACCCAAAAAACAACAAGACAACGTGTGTCGGTATTTCGACCTGTCGGCATTTTACATGTCGGTATTTTGACCTTGTCGGTATTTTAAATGTCGGTATTTTGTCCATGTCGGTATTTTGACCTTGTCGGGATTTTGACCATCGGTCAGTTGGTGTCGGGATTTTGAACGTCGGGATTTTGATTGGAGGTATTTCATACCGATTCCCTCATCGGGGAAGGGTTTCCAGTGCTTTTGTATGGGAAGGCTGCATAAAGAGGTGCCAAGAGGGGGAAAGTGGGATCAATAGGCCCAGACCTGTTGGAGTACCCGTGCACGAGATGACGTTACCATTGGCGTTTCTATAATGGGTGCAAAGTGTGCGGTGCACACGGGCCCCTGGGTCCAGGGAGGGCCCACACAGCACACACTGCACCCATTTAAATACTTACCTTACCGGAGTCTAATGGCGGACGCAGTGATCACGGCGAAAGTTGCCGCCAAAATGGCTGCCATGCAGGCGCCATGTTTCTGGAGACCTGCGCATGCGCAGTAGACTCTGGCACAATGTCGGAGTCTGCAGCGCTATTTAGAGGAGGGGGCCCACCCGGAGGTGCACACGGGCCCCCTCCTCTGTGGAAACGCCCCTGGACGTTACCATGCATATTCAGTGCTCAGAGGCCTAGTATTCACAACAGGGCATACTCCTTAAAATGTTTAGCCACGCCCAAGTAGATGTCCCTGCAGCCCAGACTAATCAGGATTTATTGTGAAAGATCTTGTCCTGGTGACTGCAGTATTTTGTTGGTACACCTACTCACGCTAAACCCCCTCCCATTTCTAGTGGTGAACAATAAAACATTTTGGGGCTTATGCGACGGAGATAAAGATGCTCTGGGAAATCTGTCTCAGCATGCAGTTCCCAGGGCTTCATTGAACAGTGACTGAGTAAGGGGGGAGTTCAGTTAGCCCCAATAATTTTTCAGTTGCTAAAAATGCGACAGTACTGCAATTTTTTTTCTGGATAATCCAATTAGAGCCTTATTTTAGAACCTGAAGAATTACCAGTTTTCAGGCAAAAACACATGGAATCCGTGATAAGTTCACAGACCTACAGTATATGTTTTCGCTGGCGCAATCTCGAAAACAGGGTAATTATCAGGGATTTATTGGGGGGGGGGGGGGACACTTCAGCACGGCCCAAAAAAAACCCACCCAGATAAGTGCTGGTATGGGACTGCCTTCGGGGCTAATTGGATAGTCTGAACTGAGTTTTCTGCATTCACTCCATCAAAGCGATTGTAAACTGGAGGAGGCTACCATGTTAAATGGGATTTCCTTCTCTATCATACATCACTCTCAGGGGCCTATGTATTCACTTTTTTTTTAACTAAAAAATATGGAAAGGATGTTATCAGACCCTTAAACATAATTTTAGTTTCACTCAAATGTATTAGAGGGCTTTCGGAGCAGTTTTCATGAAAATCTGCTCCAAACCCTTTAATTCACATTTTTTTTAATAAACAGATTCAGATCGCATTCCCCATACTTATAATGGGAAATGCGATCTGGGCAAATTGATAAAAAAAAAAAAATATGTGGAAAAAAAAAGCAATGAACCCTGTGACAATTACGCCAGCTTCAACTGGCGTAATCACAGGGATCATTGCAAGATCCCTACTTCTGCACAGCTTTCTCAGCCCCCCCCCCCCCCCCCCCCCTCTCCCCCCGGCAGAAAAAGCTGTGCCGTGACCTGGCTTCAGTGAACATCTATGTGTGTCCGATGGACATAAGCTGATTACGGTAAAAAAATAACACAGAAACAAACTTAACAGTGCCAGGGGCCAAGGATGGATGCTCCAGGGCTAGCTGCCGGTCATCGGTTCCTCCTGTGCGCTGCTGTGACCCCGATGCAGTACAGTAATGCTGCAAAATGACAGCTCACTTTAGCTCACGGGGGTCACAGCAGCACTGCACCTTTTGACCTGCATCAGACTCTGTAAGGCTCGAGATGTTGCTTCATAGATGAGCCTGGCAATACTGATCTGCAGTATAAGTGTTTTTGCAAAAAAAGTTTAAATGCTTTGTGTTTAACTAAGGTCCAGGCATCTAACAACATTAGAGACCACATCCATGCTCAGTCATTCCGTTTATGGGACCAGGTTGCTTAATCAATGTATATATAACTTAATCAAAAAGAACTGCCCATGAATCTGATTCAGAAGGGTACACTAATGGAACTGCCACTGCATCTTTTAAGGCCCTGGCTGTGCAAAAAATCTGCAAAAGCCTCAGGAGCCATCTTGGGTAAATGTCCACTGTCAGCTTCTTAGATCCACTGCTGCATCTCAATTTGCCACATCGGAACTGCATGAAAATCGCCGGGAAATCGGATCTCTGAGTAACCCTCAAGTTCTTAGGATGTCCAACAAAACTTCTCTGCCTGCGCTAGTAAAACTGCGTCCGACAGTGTTTTCTGCAACTCTCCTCCTTCTCGGCCCGAAGTGGCTGCAAGCTGTCACTCACCCAATGTCTGCAGCCACAATGCGTCCAATGTCTCAGGACCAGATCTGCAAATGCGCAGATCCCTCCAAGAAACGGAAACTTGCGCAAACATTAAATTAGCGTCCACCTATGAATTAGCCCACATGTTCATTCAATGACATCCAGAATACTTGCACTATGATCTAACCGTAATATGGGGGTAATTCAGACCTGATCGTAGATGTGTGATATCATGCAGCCGCCGCGGCCCGCCCCGCAAATGCTCAAGACATGCCTGCATTGTCCGTACCGCGCCCACCCCATTGGCGAGTTGATACCCCTTTAACGCCACCTCGATGCCCCCTCCCGCCCCACGAATGCCTCTGCCTGTCAATCAGGCAGAGGTGTTCGCACAAGTGAGATGCCGTCGCATCTCATTGTGTGAGCACGCGCGTGCACACACATCACCGGCCTTCTGCCTGTGACCGCTGTTGTAGCGGCTTCCAGGTCTGAATCGGCCCCTATGTGCTGTAGTTATCACTCTTCTGCCAGAATTCCTAAAGATCAAACAGTCATCCAAGCATCAGGACTAGGGAAGCCAATCCCAGGCCGTTTTTTCAATCACGGGATTCGGGATTGAAAAACGGTCAATCCCGGGATTCCCGGGATCCCGGGATTGCAGTAGGGACCAGTGAAGGTTGTAGGGAGCAGCGCTGGAGGGAGGGTGTAGGTAGTGGTGCGGGAGGTATGGAGGGTGTAGGTAGTGGTGCGGGAGGTAGGGAGGGTGTAGGTAGCGGTGCGGGAGGTAGGGAGGGGGTAGGTAGCAGTGCGGGAGGGTGGGTGTAGGTAGTGGTGCGGGAGGGAGGATGTAGGTAGCGGCGCGGAAGGGTTGGTAGCGGCGCGAGAGGGAGGGTGGGTGTAAGTAATGACACTTACTATTAGGCGGGCGGCTGCTGCAGCCATGGACTCACTGAACGCGGGAGCATTTCAAATGAAGCGCCGGCCGCCAGCCAACCAGAGCTGACGGACCAGCAGCCAATCAGGGAAGCGGTCGCAGCAGTGGCTCCTGATTGGCTGCTGCTGCTGCGGCAGCTTCCCTGATTGGCTGCCGAGCCGCCAGCTCTGATTGGCTGGCAGCCGGCACTACATTTGAAGTGCTGCCGCGTTCAGCTTGTCCATGGCTGCCGCGGCCGCCCGCCTAATAGTAAGTGTCATTACTTACACCCACCCTCCCGCACATGCGCACTGTAATCCCTTGAATCCCGGGATTGGAAGCTCCAATCCCGGGATTCAAATCCCGGCATTTTTGGGCCCAAATCCCGGGATCCCGCCGATCCCGGGATTGGCCTCCCTAATCAGGACTCATGTTGCAGGTTGTACTGACTACAGACCATTCATGCATGGCTCTTCATGTTTTAACAAATAGGAACATACAGATTTGTGAGCTTTGCAGTAACAGTTGCTCCTATTTGGCAGGATCAATATCCAATTTCCCCATAAGTAGAGAAAGATGCTGCAATGGACGACAGATGTCTTCATTCATTTGAAATTTGATTTTCCTTTTAATTGGTAATGCAGCAGAATATATAAATCACTCTGGTACAAGACCGTCAGGAATATGCAGTCTCTGCAGGAGAAATTCTCACATGCACAAATACACTACAGTAATATATACCTGAATTCTGAACAAACCCTTTCTATCAAAGTCCTGTGTATGCCTTATCTTATATATTGGGACATACCTGCAGAGATAAAACAATGTACAGCCAGAATAACAGATACAAAATAGGCAGGCTTACTGTACTGTGAGACATATGGAGGAATTTAGTCATCAATTTGCAAAATATAAGAAGGAATTGATAAACTAGAGTCCAGATACTTTTATGATAGCAGCTGGGTTGTGTAAAGCTGTAAGTCTGAAGTTGGCCACTAGATGGCGCTTCTTCAAGATTATTTTTCAATCTGTAGATACAGTTGTTCGCCATGCTGTTCAATTTACTAAATGATATGACAATTGTGTGACTGAAGGTCTGTCTGCTCCCACAGATATACTCACAAGTGGAAGGGAGATGAGGAACATGATTGAAATGTCAAATAATATTAAGGGTTGTTTTGTGCAGAGACGGTAGTATTCAGTATTTCACAGAGCAATGCAAGCACATGAGATCGGCTCTGATACTAAAGCTCTGGGGAAATATGGAGACACAGCCCTATAGAGATTAGGGTAAATCTAAAATAAGTGTAAAGGTTTTTTTGTCATATAGCTTAACCTGACTTCCAGTGAAAAGATCACGTTGCACTATTGTGACAATTTTATAGCTAATATACTGTATCAATAAGACCTTGTTAGGATTTATGGCCTACCTATGATTGTATAAATGTGTCAGCTTGTAAAAATGGTTCAGGGAGAGATTGCTGACATGTAACACAAAATGCTACTGTCCGTACACAGAAACACAGTGCCGCATCCTACAACTAACTGCACAACACCCAATATGAGTGGTAACACTAAGAAAAACACACAGTCCTGCGCTCTAACCACTGGAAACACTCTATGTTGAGCTCTGACCCCTAGGAACTCATAAAGCTGAATGCTGGCATCTAGGAACAACAATGCTGAGTGCTGTCCCCTAGGAACACACAGTGCTACTATAAGTACACAGAAACACAATACAGTGTCCTACAACTAACAAACACACAATATGATGACAACACTACGAAAAACACACAATGTTGTGTGCTCACCCCTAAGAAAACCTAATGCTGAGATATGTCTCCTAGGGGCACACAGTGCTGAGTTCTGACCCCTAGGAACATTCAAAGTTGAGTGCTAACCCATAGGAACACACAATGCTAAGTACTATCTGCTAGGAACACACAATGCTGTGTGCTGACCCCTAAGAAAATACAATGCTAATATATATGACCCATAGGGACACACAGTGCTGAGTTCTGACCCCTAAGAACATACAAAGGGGGTCATTCCGAGTTGATTGCACGCTAGCTGTTTTTAGCAGCCGAGCAAACGCATAGTCGACGCCCACGGGGTAGTGTATTTTCGCTTTGCAAGTGTGCAAATGCCTGTGCAGCCGAGCTCTGCAAAAACATTTTGTGCAGTTTCAGAGTAGGTCTGAACTTACTCAGCCCTTGCGATCACTTCAGTCTTTTTGGTGCCAGAATTGATGTCACACACCCGCCCTCCAAATGCCTGGACATGCCTGCGTTTTCCCTACCACTCCCAGAAAATGGTCAGTTGACATCAGTTGACACCCATAACCGCCCTCTTTCTGTCAATCTCCTTGCGATCGGCTGTGCGAATGGATTCTTCGTTAAATCCATAGCTCAGCAACGATCCGAATATTACCCGTACGACGCACGTGCGCATTGCTGTGCATACGCATGCACATTAGAGACCTGATCGCAGTGCAGCAAAAATCGTCAGCGTGCGATCAACTCAGAATGACCCCTAAAGTCCAGTGCAGGGCTGTATTAACAATGGGACAGATGGAGCTGCAGCTCCAGGCCCCCTATTGAACTTAGGCCCTCAGGATCCCCTGCAGTGCAGCCAGTGTTGACAGAAAAAAAAAAATTCCTGTCACCACTAACAGCTCTGCTCACTCATCTCCCGGCTGCCAATTCACCCCCATTCTGAACTCGTCGGGCACAGTCCCGGCCACCCCACCCACAGCCTGTCTGATACTAGTTTGCCCTGAATCCACATGAGGCTCCACCCCCAGACATGCCCTTGGACGTGCCATTAGCTCTGCCCCAGACCCTTCCTTAGCTCTATCTCATACCACCCAAAAGCTCCTCCCCCTGGCCTGTCTGAAAATATTGCTTACCATTCCTGCCGCTTACCATGGCCATCAGATGTGGGACAAAAGTGGGGAATGGTCAGGTGGGGGGGGGGGGGGGGACTGCTGTCTGTGTGTAGAGCTGGGTCTGTGAATATCAGTGGGAGTGGAGCATGTATACTCTATTTAAGTAGGTGAAGTAGTATCTCTCAGTAAGCAGTCTGTCTGCAAGTGTCAGTAGGTTTATCTGTGTTGTGTGTGTGTGTGTGTGTGTGTGTGTGTGTGTGTGTGTGTGTGTGCGTGTGTGTAGTGTCAATAGGTGTGTGTGTGTGTGTGTAATTATGTAGTGTCAACAGGTGTGTGTGTGTAAGTGGTGTCTGTGTCAGTAAGTGAGAGCTGTGTGTCTGTGTTGTGTTTTTGTGTCAGTAAGAGGTATCTGTGTCAGTACTGTAAGTTGTATTTTTGTCAGTAAGTGGTGTTTGTGTCAGTAAGTGTGTATGTGCCTGCCAATAAGTGGTGTCTGTGTCAGTAAGTGGTGTCTATGTGAATAAATGTGTATGTGTGTGTGTCAGTAAGTGTTTGTATCAGTGTGTTTGTGTCAGTAAGGGGTATCTGTCAGCAATATTCCTGTATTCCCCTTTTTATTTTTATTCCTTTTCATGAGAAAATTTGCCACGTTGCTTGTTTTTATGAGACAACTTGTCTTATACCTTTTATATTGATCACTCACAGCCACCTGTTAATTTTTATTTTTTTGGGGAGACTACTAAGCTCCCTTTGGTCATGAACTAATTTTATTAGATTCTCTGCCCTGTGTCACATTCCCTGGCTGTGATGGGCTCTATTTTATTGTGGTTGTTGGAGTTCTCTATATAAAATGGCATCCATTGAAATGTTCTTTGTAGTGCATGGAAGTCACTTAAATGCTAAGTGTATTATATGGCAGTCACTGTGGTGCTCTCTGTATTATATGGCGTTCATGACAATGCTCTCTGTATCTTATGGCGGTCACAGCAATCCACTCATTATCATATGGGGGTCATGGCAATGCTCTCTATAATATGGTGGTCACTGTGAAGCTCTCTGTATTATATGACAGTCACTGTGATGCTCTCTATCACATGGCAGTCACTGATGCTATGTATTATATGGTGGTCACAAACTTTTTATTTTTATAGCTCCACTATTAAGTGGTTGAAGGTATGTACAAGCTCTGACCTCCATGGAGATAGCCACACCAATGGTGTAGGCCACATCACCTATGTAGACCACACCAACTGGTCACACCCCACCCCATTAGTCACACTTCCTGCCAAGACACACTATAGGCCCTTCATAAATTTCAGCTCCAGATGCATGTGAACTTTAATTGGCACTAGTTGAGTTCTGACCCCTAGGAACACACAATGCTGGGTGCTGACCCCTAGGAACACACAATGAAGAGTTCTGACCCATGGGAACACACAATGCTGAGTGCTAACCCCTAGGAACACACAATGCTGAGTTGGGACTCCTTGGAACACACAATGCTGAGTGGTGACCCCAAGCAAATACAACGTTGTGTCCTGACCCTAAGAAACACACAATACTTAGTGCTGACACCTAGGAATACATTATGCTGGTTTTGGTTCTTATTCATTGTTAGGTTTTGGTTTTGGATACGGTTTTTCCAAAACTGCCTCACATGTTTTGGTTTTGTTTCTGTATTTTTTTCAAAAATTGTTAAAAACTACTCGCATAATGTAGGGCTTTTTCTGTTCCTACAGTTTTATTAACCTCAATAAAATTAATTTCCAGTCATTTCCAGTCAGAGATAGAGAGCGAGAGAGTGGAGGAATAGGGGGGAGACAACAATTACAGTAGAGGCCACGTGTTGTCTTAATTTGATTGAAAGTCTGAGGTTTGTCTGAATGCGAAATGCATAGAAATAAAATGTGGGTGACACACTAAAAATACTTCATTCCAATGTCAGATGACAATGCATATTTCAGTAAGTAAATTCTTAATCTGTCTATGAATGAGGATAATTAATCTGTGCTGAAAGAGAGGTCAAGGACTGTATAGAGGATGGGGATTTAAAGCAATATAGGATATAGGCAGCAGTAGCGGATCTTGCCACGGGCAAGCAGGACTTTTGCCCGGGGCGCCGCCTTCTGGAGGGCGCCGGCGCCATCCAGAGGGCGCCGCACCATGGCAAGATCCGCTGCTGCTGTGGTGCGGCCCGCTGTCCGCTGTGAAGGGAAACTAGACGCTATGCGTCTAGTTTCCCTTCGTGGGCTGCCCGCTGTGAAGGGAAATTAGACGCTACGCGTCTAGTTTCCCTTCCTGGAGAGGACCTTCACTGTAATGATGTGCGGTGCGCGTTGACGTCATTGCGCACCGCACAGCAAAGGTCCTTTCCACGAAGGGAACTAGATGCTTAGCGTCTAGTTTACCTTCGTGGAGAGGACCTTTGCTGTGCGGTGCACGATGACGTCATCGCGCACCGCACATCCTACAACAGTACAGGGGGCGTAACTGACCACGCCCCCTGTATGAAGCCACGCCCCCTAATGCCGCCCGGGGCGCCAGAAGCCCCGGAACCGGCCCTGATAGGCAGATATAACAAGCAGTTTCCATGGGCTCTTATAATCTCCTTTTCTAATACATTATGCTGTATTGGAGGAGAGAAAGAATAAACAGAATTTCTATGGGTTAATCACACAGTCTGTGAAGCCATCAGATTTGTGTAAAAGTGGAGAAATAGGCCGGCAGAACGGGAGAGCTGAGGGGGCGCTTGCTGAGTTTTAACAAGATATAAAATCAAAATTTTCTTTTCTTGGCCCAGAAATGATGTGTTTTTGCTAGCATAATACAAGCATAAAGGGAGACGGGATCTTCGCAGTGCTGGCCCTGAGCTGTAATGAATCTTTATTCACTCGGAAAAGAAAGAAAGTTTGTTTTATATCACAAAAGGAACATAGTTTTTACTATAGGTACATGATTTGTAGACTAAGGATGGTTGGAAATCCAGAGAGAGTGATCTTGCAAAGTGCCTTATCAAGATGTAACATATGAGAATAAGATACACTGTAGTCTTTAATTGGATACAGCAGAATCTAGAATCCACAATGCACTAATTAAAAAAAAAAATAGAATAATTACTTAAGCAGCATGAGGTCAGATAGGTCTATGTGTCACTACAAATGAGCCATGAGTATTTTACTGGCAATACTTTCTGGAGCTGACCGTTACCTCACCTTGTATGAGGAGGACAGAGGAAGTAACTTGTGGCTGAGTGACTAACACAGTGAAGAATATAATGAAGGCACATTATATCATCAGCTGGGACCTCAACTGCCCCACTTCATCTATAGGCCTAATATAATATATTCAGAAACCTGGCAACTCTTCTATTATGCATCCAGACTGAGACAATCTTTCTTAATTCTAACATATAATGTGTATGAATGGGATGTGGTTATGTGACCTGCGGTCAGGAGACCACCGGTCACAATACCGATGCCGGGATCCCAAACGCTGAATAGCCTGCCAGGTCGGCATGCCGACCAACAGGAACTTTTCGCACTCGTGGATGTCCACGATATCTATAGACTGGGAATAGAACCTGTGGCGAGCGCGGCAAGCGTCCGAGCCCGCAAGGAGCTTTGTTGCACTTGCCTCCCCCCCAACGGCCATCTAAAAGCCGGGATCCCGGCGTCGGTATGGTGACACGAACCCAACCCGTATGAATGAAGAAGGCACAGTTTTCATTTTCTTTTACCTTCCTTGTCTTTCTGTACTGTTGATGGTAACTCAGATCTAACTGGATCACTCCCAGCACCTCCTGCGGCACGTGCATCACTAAATGCATGCGCAGATAGGACTCTGGGTCCTAAATGACGTGGAGATGCGATTGCGGCATTGGGGCTCCATCCCCGCTTTACAAAGCCCAGATTGTAAAGTGAGGGGTGGGCCTTCGATGACACAATTCAGTATGAATCTCATCATCGTCACTCCCCCTTTCGATTGAAAATTGATATTTTTATTGAGTGAAAATAAATGGGCAGCATTTGAATTGCATGAAAAAAATTATCGGGAATAAAATAATTTTTTTCCCCAAAAAATATTTCGGCCACAACTGAATTCCTCCCTAAATCTAATGCATATCTTTCATAATACATTGTTTCTAATTACACGTGTTTATGCATGTGTGAAAATGCTTTAGAGATTGTAGCTAATTTTATCAGGTGGGAATTTGCATAATATTTGTCCCATGATCCTTGTGCATGATGACGTAGCCTAACACTCGTGATCCTGTCTGGTGATAAAAATGGCATTCTTTCCACAAAAGATCGTAGATGTATTTGTGTTAAAAAGAAAATTATATGGGGTCGTGGTCTGGCATGACTCCGGTGTGCTACACTAGCTCCTACTGAGGAGCCCTTCTCACCCCCTCTACTCAGTCCCCGGGTGCTCATTTTAACCCTCCGTTACCTCCTGAGCTGGCGCGAGTGCCCCCCTGTAGTGCTGCGGAGCAGGGAGACCTTTTTAAGGTCTTTGCGGGTTGCGGCCTACTCATGACCCAGAAGCCGCAGCCTCTAGTAGCAGCATCTACCCGCTGGAGATGCGCCATCGGCATGGAGGAACTATACCCAGCGTCTCTCTCTCTCCGACTACACAGCAGTGCTCACCTTAGACTGCGGGAGTGAAGGACCACCAACACTCCCCCCCATGCTCCAAGAGCGCCTCTGTCAGCCGAGGCCCACCTCTGGTCCAGAAGCTGGGGACTGTATCTCCATCACTACCCGGCGGGGAGCTCTGTATCCAGACCAAGGAAGCGTCGGCAGGACAGGGTGCCCAGACGGCAGAGAGGTACCAACATATATCCACAAGTTTGTCCCCCCTGGCTTCCCCTCCATGCACTCCCACAGCAATAATTAATTGTTCCTCCCTGTTGTGTCCCCCTGGCCCAGAAGTAAGGGGGGGGGTGGCCATCTTCTGCCTGCAGCTTCTACATGAAGGCCTGGCTGTACAGCTGTGGTGTTACCCTGCTTACCTGACCTCCACTCATATCACCTGGGCCACATTCCCAGTCTGCCTGTACGCTCCCCCACTGCTTGCGGCTCTCAGGGACAGACGGAAATAGCATTTCATCTAACTCCATCCTGCATCATTGGTGTATACATTGCTCTGCTTTGTCAAAGCTGTAAGGAAGCTTGAGATCTCCTATACTCTCTCTCATTCTACAATGTGAATGCCACTCATGTTTGCCTAATTTACATGTAACTACTGTGACTGAGTGAACCTTATCTACACTTGTTTTTTGACTGGACCCGACTGTATCAGTGAGCTCTATATTTGTTACTTGGGACCCTTTCTAACGTCAGGATATGCCTCCCAAAAAAACCCAAAGACCCAATACCCTCCAAAATCTCCTTCCTCCTCCGGAAGCCCCTTCAAATATCTCCCTCACAAGGCAGTCCCCCTCCATCCACCAATTCAGATCTTGCTGTGCCGGACACCCTGTCGTCCACTTTCTCAGCATCGGGAGTGGACTGTGACTCGGATGCACGTCTGACTGTGAGGTCTCTCTGCCAAATCTTATCTGCTTTTAAGTCGGAACTTTCCAAGGATCTAACTTCATCTATCCGCGAAGTCAAGACCGAATTGGTTGCCATAGTTGACAGGACTGATCACTTAGAACGTAAAATGGAGGAACTCGTCGCCTCACACAATGATTTGATCTCCTCACATGATCCTCAACAACAAGATGTGAAAAGTTTAAGACTAAGCTAGCAGATTTAGAGGACAGATCACAACGCAATAATATTAAAATCAGAGGCATCACCAACTCTGAATTGGAATCCTACATTATTGCCTTATTCAGGAAACTTCTCCCTGCTGCCGATACCAAAGAACTCTTGATTGACCGTATCCATCGTCTCCCCAGACCCCGCACCGTTTCATCTGATCTGCCTAAAGACACACTCCTCCGAGTTCATCTCTTTACGGTTAAAAAACGCATATTCAGGGGAGCTAGGGAATCCAAGAACTCGTGGTCTCCAAATCTTCCAAGACTTCTCAGCAGCTACCATCGCAAAGAGGCGTGCCTTTGCACCTATCACTGTGGCTCTTAGGTCCCATGACATCCCATACTGCTGGGGAGTTCCAGTCAAATTACTAATCTTCTATGAGGACTCCACCTACATAATTTCCTCCTTTGACGCAGGCGTTAAGCTGCTGATGGACTGGGATATCTCTGTCAAAAAGCCAAGAATGGTCGAACACCTGAACTACCTGATTATGATCCCAGGTTCTTTCATTTGTACCTTGGTCCTCAGATGTCTTAAACCTTCTTCCCTTCCACTGGGTTGGGAAGTGCTTATTAAGTATTGTTTGCATTTCAACTGTTGACAATTATATAGGTCTATCTCAGTGGTATTTCCAAGGACAGCTAGGGGGATGGGTGGAGCTTGAGCAATTCCATCCTCGCTCTTTCCCTCTTGCAGACCTGATCCGCATTCCTAAACTACTCCGACCACACCTCTCCAACCTGCTTCCATCCACACAAGCCTTTTTGAAAGTCTGGGATAAACTATTTGCCACTGTGTCATCCCCTGCCTGCACCTTATCACAGATTTCCATCAACACACTTGCAATGCTGATACCCTGAAGCTCACTAAATGGAGAAACCTAGGTATATCGATATTAGGTGACTTACTGGATGGCCTTTTCCTGTCACCCTTCCATCTCTGCAACAGGGATTCTCCTTACCTGTTACGGAACTTTTCCGCTACTTACATTGCACACTAGTGAAAATCGATCCCCTCTGCCTCGATCTCGCCAGACGCAACCTCACAAAGTCTCCTTTTTCGATTTTCCCTATTTAACTCTTAAGGCGATATCTCATTCTGGTACAAAATATTAATAACCCCTGCCTCCCCTTCCAAATGTAATTCCTAACTAAAATGGGAGTTGGACATACAGTAGGTATCGATTGAATGTCAGAGAGTTTTTCTGTCCTCCTATTCCATGTCCCATTGTTTGAACCACACTTAAATGCATATAAAATTAGTTCATAGGTTATATTTGACCCCAGACTGACTGCAGAGATTTTGGCCCTCCTATAGCAACAAATGTTGGAGGCTTTGTGGCTCTATCGGTCACATATTCCATATATTTTGGACCTGTCCGGGGATCACCAGTTACTGGTCTGTAGTTTTTGACTTGATCAACAAAGTGTTAGGTATACATCTTTCCCCAGACACAACCGTGGCATTACTCCATACTGTTCCCCCTGCTGTCTCTCCTGCCACTAGAAAAGTTCGGTAACAGGTAAGGAGAATTCCTGTTGCAGAGATGGGAAGGGTGACAGGAGAAGGCCATCCAGCAAGTCACCTAATCTCGATATACCTAGGTTTCTCCATTTAGTGAGCTTCAGGTGAGGTATCAGCATTGCAAGTGTGTTGATTGAAATCTGTGATAAGGTGCAGGCAGGGGATGACATATGGGCCATATCTTAATAGCTGCTCGAGCCAACCTTGCACAGATGTGGAAACAGCCTTTACCTCCTACCTTGCTGAAGGTTATCCATAAAACAAATCACCATTTCCTTATGGAAACTGAATACATCCCTTCCCCAAGCGCTACCTCCTCTCGCTTGGCACGTTGGTCCTCTTGGCACATATTTGTTACCAAGGGCGAGGGATCACAATATTTCCCCAACACATCACAAAGTGACCCGCTTCAATTTAGCCTAAATGTATCTCCCCTCAATGAGTAATCACTCATTTGACTATTTCCTTGGCTCCTTCTTCATATTGTACTATGGTATTCTCTCTCCTTACCACTAACTCTGTTCTGATAGCCATTTATTTTCTCTGAGTGGATTTATCAGTCTATATTGCCATATTCTGTATTTATGTGTGATGTGGTTTTCAGGTCCACAGGACTCAGCACTAATGATCTATGGTAATTATTGTTACTTCCATGTTTCCCTTACCATATGTGTTTCCTCCGCCTTTCTTACTGTGACTGTACCTCTATCTGGATATTTTCCCCACCTCCCCATGTACCTCCCCTCCTCCTCACCTCATTGTACTCAGATGCCCTCCCTGTTTTTCTTTTCTGTACCCCACAAAAAACTACTTTCCCCCCAATAAAAAATGATTGATAAATTTTAAAAAAAAGAAAATAATATGAATATGACATGCAATATCAATGACAATTGTACTGTATATTCCTCATTCATAGTAGCCATAGTGGGTAATTCAGAGTTGATCGCAGCAGCAAATTTGTTAGCAGTTGGGCAAAACCATGTGCACTGCAGGGGGGGCAGATATAACATTTGCAGAGAGAGTTAGATTTGGGTGGGTTATTTTGTTTCTGTGCAGAGTAAATACTGGCTGCTTTATTTTTACACTGCAATTTAGATTTCAGTTTGAACACACCCCAACCATTATTTCTAACTCTCTCTGCAAATGTTATATCTGCCCCCCCCCCCCCCCGCAGTGCACATGTTTTTCCCCAACTGCTAACAAATGTGCTGCTGCGATCAACTCTGAATAACCCCCATAGTCTTTTATTTGCTGTAGTTGTCATAAACAATATTATTTTTTTTATTATTATTATTATTATTATTATTATCATTATGAGTTATTTATATGGCACCACAAAGGTTCCACAGCGCCTAACAAAGTACATAAACACATGAGCTAAACAAGAAAACAATGACATATGGTACTGTACAACACAATGTAGAAAAGTACAGTACATGGTATATAAACATTTCTACATCAGGGGACCGGACAATGAAATAATCGGGGTGGGTTAGGTGCCATTGTAAGGAGTATGGATTAGAAAGTAGTTTGCATTCTGAACGGGAGGGGCAGGCATACAGGGGTGACACAGAGGGGTAGAAGTGAGCATGTAACAGAGGGTCAGGATAAACCAGAAGGTAGCGTTGTATGTACAGTACCTTATGCATCAGTAATGACATTAGCAGCTATTATACATTTATAAACCTCTTTCTCCTGAATATTGGATCAATTGGCTGACCTCATTGTGTGCAGACAAAGTGTGTACTTAAAGTTGACTCCATTCCTGCAAAGAATTATTAAAGGAACTGTCCTCAATATACAGTACCTCTATCAGAGCCTTTGAATAAGTGTGGGAAAAGAAAAATAAAACCAAGAAAACAAATGCACTGTAAACTAGTAAAAACCATAAAAGACATATGATATAATCTATATCCCCCTGCCTCAGAAACTAGTATGAGACTGACCCACTGGCTCATTTTAAAACCTGTCCAAATCTTGAGCTGTGCAGTATTGACAGAACAAGTTAATCGAAAAAGCAGAATTCTCTACACTAATTCTAGTTTTTATTATAGAAGCATTATTCATCTGTAAATGGCTAGTACAGCTTGCCATCAGTGAAGAAGGGTATACTTTGCTTTCTCCTTGTATCACTCTGCAGGTATTCAAGGAGAAAGACTTTACCTGGGCCCCAGAGATCATCTCTTAACATAATTTGTGTGCATGGCACAGGGAAGTATACAGACAGTAACCGGAGGTCGGGACGCGGTGTGCTTTTTTGCTCTCATTCTATCTATCAAACAGAGACGGACTGCTTGGAACATATGGCATGGAGCAGACTCACGGTGTGTCAAATCTATGACAACGGTGGATAGAAAAAGGAGTTTTCAACAGGTACACCATGGATTCTACATGGAGAAGAGGACCGACCCTCGTGTGAACATAAGGTAAGTATGTGTATATGGTGGTGTGGATGTATGTATTAAAGTTATACTTTCAAGGTGTGTGTCTTATGTCTTTATTGGGGTATTTTTTTAGTAGTAGTACTACAGGTACCAGCGGGCCCGGTTTTCCGCCGCATGCTGGTACTTGTGGTTCACCAAGTACCAGCTTGCGGGGGAGGCTTGCTGGGACTTGTAGTACTGCTACTAAAAACAATATTCAACACTTTCAACAAAGGCTATCAGCCCCCCATCCGCAGCCCTTGGATGGGGGGGACAGCCTCGGGCTTCACCCCTGGCCCTTGGGTGGCTGGAGGGGGGGGACCCCTTGATTTAATGGGTTCCCACTCCTCCAGGGTACCCCGGCCAGGGGTGACTAGTTGGGTATTTAATGCCACGGCCGCAGGGCGCTGTATAAAAGTGACCCCCGGCTGTGGCATTATCTGTCCAGCTAGTGGAGCCCGGTGCTGGTTTAAAAAATACGGGGGACCCCTACGCTTTTTGTCCCCCGTATTTTTGGAACCAGGACCAGGCACAGAGCCCGGTGCTGGTTGTTGAAATATGGGGGAACCTCTATCATTTCCCCCCCCATATTTTTGCAACCAGGACCGGCTCAAAGAGCCCGAGGCTGGTTTTGCTTAGGAGGGGGGACCCCACGCAATTTTTTTTCTAAAAATGAACACTTTCCCATCCCCTTCCCACTGATAAACATGCACGGATCTCATGGATCCCTGCATGCCTATCCAAATACGGGATAAAAAAGCAGGTCTGTTTTTTTTTAGCACTTTTTTACGAATTGTATTTCTGCACGGCAGTGTTTGGCTATTGTCGGCAGTGTTTGTGATTTGCACTTTTTAGTAAATTCCCGATTTCTACCAAATTGCAGGCGTATTTGACCGATGGTGTATTGATTCGTGATTTTTTCCTAGGACTTCCAAAATATTACGAATGCCCTCATCACTGCCGAGATTTTTGCTTTGTAAATTACCGAAATGACACTTTGAAGAAAAACGGCATCTCGGTCAAAATCGGGACCTTAGTAAATATACCCCTATGTGTGTCTATGGATCATGAGTCTATGTAAAAGGAAGTTTATATATATTTCAAAGCACTTTAAAATGAATACTCTTCTACATTTAAAGCATTGGCAAAGCACAATAGCTGGAAGAACAGCCTGAGATGCCTAAGATGTTCTTTATTTTGAAGTCTATAGGCAGCGAGCCAGAGAGCATACTTCAGCTCCCATTATTCCAAGCAGTAAAATGTATTACAAAAAAACATGATATACTTTCTGTGCATTTAAGCACACATGCATGTGCCCCTAAGCAGACTTCCAGATACAAGTTATAATAAATCACAACTTACTGTATGTAGCTGAGCTACACACATCATAAAGCACTAAAACAAATAATGATACACAAAGATGATACCTTTGATTAATTTAGGAGGTTAACAGCAGAGCCATAACTACATGTGTGCAAAGTGTGCATTGCACACAGCGCACTTCTACTTGGAGCGCATTGTGCGCCTTGTCCCTGAATGTCCGCCCTTGAGATGACAGCAGGCAGCAGTAGCGCTGGCTTCGAGAGGCTCACCGTCCCGTGTCCCATGCAGTGCAGGGTATGAAAGCATCGGTGGCCGCGTCCTGCAGCTGCGTGAGGATGGGGGGGGGGTGGCCGCGTCCTGCCACTGTCTGTGTGAGGACGGTGGGGGGTGGCCGTGTCCTGCCGCTGTCTGTGTGAGGACGGTTGGGGGAGGCTGCATCCTGCTGCTGTCTGTGTGAGGACGGTGGGGGGTGGCCGCGTCCTGCCGCTGTCTGTGTGAGGACGGCGGGGGAACGGGAGCAGCAGCACCAGCGGGGTAATGTATCTCTCCCGGCAGTGTCCTGTGTGACAGCAGCGCATCTCCCTCCCGCTCCCCCGCCTGCTGTGCAGAGGTGACAGTCTGCCTTCCGCCCCCCCCCCCCACCCAGTGATAGCCTGCTGTAATGTGTAAAATGAAGGACTCTGCTCCTGCAATGTGTAAAAAGAGGGACTCTGTTGCTGTAATGTGTAAAAAGAGGGACTCTGTTGCTGTAATGTGTAAAAAGAGGGACTCTGCTCCTGTAATGTGTAAAATGAGGCACTCTGCTCCTGTAATGTGTAAAATGAGGGACTCTGCTGCTGCAAGGTGTAAAATGAGGGACTCTGTTGCTGCAGTGTGCAAAATGAGGGACTCTGCTCCTGCAATGTGTAAAATGAGGGACTCTGCTCCTGTAATGTGTAAAAAGAGGGACTCTGTTGCTGTAATGTGTAAAATGAGGGACTCTGCTGCTGTAATGTGTAAACGCGGGACTCTGCCTGCCGTAATGTGTAAAAAGAGGGACTCTGCCTGTCGTAATGTGTAAAAAGGGACTCTACCTGCTGTACTGTGTAAATGGGGGCTCTACCTGCTGTACTGTGTAAAAAGGAGCTCTACCTGGTGTAATGTGGAAAAAAGAGGACTCTACCTGGCGTAATGTGTGTAAGTGGTGCTACTGTGCGCCGTCATTTGAATAATGAATTATTTTGTGGCTACCCCCCTTCCCCATGAAGTCATGCCCTTATATTTTTGTCACGCACACTGGCCCTATTTTAAATTGGGGGGGGCGCCAATGCTGTTTCTTGCACACAGCGCTAAAATGTCTAGTTATGGCACTGGTTAACAGAGGCAAAAAGGGACAATTCATAGTAATACTGGCACAGCGGCGCCTGAGTCCAACAGCCAGTGTGGTGACTAGGGCTGCCAACATAAACTGTGGGACCCAGTACAGATGTAATAGACAGGGCCCGCAGAGGTTAAACAAGCCATGGTGCAAGCAGTTTAAAACCATTGTAACTAGTCAGATCTATGTAATATGTAGCCACACATCCAGTCCCCTGCAAACACACTCTACTGTACATAGACCAGCTCTGCTGCAATGGTTTATACAGACAAATACAAATAGCTTTATATACTGTAGTTAGAATTTGCAGGAACAACTAGCTCCACGTGTAAGATGTCTGCAATGTGAGAGGTACTGGGTTTGAGTCCTAGGAATAACTTCATTGAGAAATGTGTGTGTTATATAAAGGAGTAAGTAACTGAAGATACAGAAGCCTTCCTGCCTGCCAACCCTGCCTCTCACACAGCAGCAGAATATTGGACACTTGCAGAGGGGCCCAGCAGAGTGCTGATCATTCTGACAACAACATGCTTCCATCACCGATGAGATCATCAGCAAGCTGCGTGCCCCACTCTGAGCCCAGGCCCAATACATTAGTACTGGATGTACGCCCCTGATGGCGGCCCTGGTGATGACAATAGTAACATAGGTTTATGGAAAAATAACACAGGTCCATCAAGTTCACCAACTCATGCATTCAGTTGTCATTTTAGTCCTTTCCCTTAACCAATCATTCATATAACATACTAACACACTAACACCAGCTAAAGATACTGTAAGAAAGGCACCCAGTCCATGTTTATACTTTGTTCCATGACTTACCCACCCATAGTAAACAACCCATTTTCTATACAGATGGTGAAACTGTCTTTCTTCTCTTCACAGTTATTAGCCCCTTGTTCTCTTTATAAAATATGAACATTTAATTAGACAAATCCCGTACTGATCTTAGATATATTTATACGTATTAATAAGGTACCTCATAGAGTAAAGTCAAATAGTTTTTCACCTTTATAATTGTACCCTTCTATTGTCTGTAGTGATGAGGTTACCATGAGTCCTTCTTAACGTGAGATGTCCAAAACTGTCTCATACAGCCCAACAAGAAACTTATACAGTGGTAATACTGTGTTTTCGTCATGGTCATTCATTCCCCTTTTGTGCTAATGTGGGAATGTGTCCTGTTTTACAGGACACATTCCAGCTGCAGCAGCCAGGGCGCCTGTGTCCCCTGCGGGACAATGTCTCTGACAGCGCTGGGACAGCTTGTCTGTCCCCAGCGCCTGTCAGTGTGTGGCGGCGGCGGGTGTCCGGTGCAGGGATTACCCTTTTCCCTGCACCGGACCAGAGACTGCAGGGGCATTTGAATCTTGGCGCCCTCCGGGAGCCAATCGCGGCTCCCGGAGCGGCAGCCAATCGGAGAGGGGCGCGGCGAGCCAATCGGCGCTCACCGCGTCATAGGCCCCGCCCCCGGTGTCTGACGTCAGACGCCGGGCGGGAGCCTGAAGGAAGGACGGCGCGCAGGAGCGCGAAGAGGAGAGACGCCGGGCGGGAGCCGAGAACACCGCGCGCGCGGAAGAGCGCGAGGAAGAAGAGATCGTGGTCGGAGTTCGGGTGGCCGCGGAAGAGGCCTGAAGACGTCCGGCGGCAGGAAGATGTCCAGCGGCGGCTGGACGCGGCGAGGCGACGGCGGCGCCGCTGGCCAGGACGGGCCAGCGGCCGAAGATTGAAGAAGAGCGGCGGAGAGGTCACCAGGGGTGGGAAGAAAAGAGCTGACGAAGCTCCCCCCTGGTGCCTCTCCCAGCGGGTCAGGTAGGCCCTTCTCAGGTGCCCCTGTACCCGCTCCTCCCTAGACCACCGGGTGTTCGGGCAATAGGCCCGTGGGCACAGTCAGGCCCTCCCGGCCTGTGGGCATGTAGTCGGGCCCTCCCGGCCCGTGGGCATTTAGTCGGGCCTCCTGGCCCGTGGGGCATATAGTCGGGCCCTCCAGGCCCGTGGCCAAGATAGGCAGGCACTAGGCCTGGGGGCACAGGTTGGGCACTAGGCCCATAAGGACAGTCAGGCCACCGGCCTGTGGGACGGTTAGGCGGGCATTGGGCCCGAGGGGCATATCAGGCAATAGGCCTGTGGGGCATTAGAGGGCATTAGGCCCTAGTGTATTCTGGCCAGCTAGGGATATCTGAAGGTGACGCTGGGCGCTAGGCCCAGGTCACCCAATGGGTGACAAGTTAGGCGGGCATTAGGCCCGTGGGTGAAGTCAGGCCTCCGGCCTGTGTGTAGTCAGGGGGGGCGCTAGGCCCAGAGGGTAAGTGCCCCCGAGGTGAATAAAGGTGGCACTGGGCACTAGGCCCAGGCCACCCTGAGGTGTTAGGTAGGCAGGCCCGCTCGGCCTGAGCCCCTAAGAAGAGAGTACGGTAGGTGGGTGAGCTGTGCGGCCCCCAGTACTGGGTGTTCTGAGTCGGGTAACTAAAGGGACCGTACCGTCGCTTGCATTGTGTATCGTGATGTATGTTACCGTGCGGGGCAAAGTGTGAGCTCGTTAAGTGTGTTTAGTTTTGTTGCACCACACCCACAGAGCTAGTTTGAGGGCTCTGCCGTTGTAGTTAGTATAGGGTGTGACACTAGGTTAGAGTTAGGCCCTGCACGGCTGTTTGCTTGTTTGTTTACCTCCTTACAGGGACCTGTAAGAGAAGAAGACGTTCGCAGTGCGAAACTGACGGTGAGTAACATCTGTGTGCGTTTGTCCCTTGTCTGTCCCCGAGCGCCGGAGTCGGGATTGCTCACGGACGTGAGAATCCTGTTCATCACACTACGTGCGAGAGCGCGAGTGTGTGAAAGCTGGGTGGCTGAGGCTTTGTGCCAGTGATGACCTTTCACCCAACCGGTGAAGGTCGCGGTCACCCCTGGGGGTATCCCCTCTTCCAGTGGAAGAAGGGTCGATACCCCCTTTAAGGTAAACCATTCTCTCCTCAGCTCGGTCGCCGGTCAGCTCCGAGAGGGAATCGCCGTGTCCGGATCCGATTGAAGATTTCCAGGTCCGTTGAGGGTTCCGGTACCTGAAGGTGAGAGAGAGCGGCGCCTGGTGAGTACCGAGTCTACACCTGCACGGCAGCAGGCACCACCACACCGCAGCCGCACCTCTCACACTTGGCGTAGTCGGCAGGATCAAAGAGACCGGATCACGGACACGATGTGGAACGCCACCAAGAAGACCTCCCTGCGGACCGCTCCGAGACAGACTCACCCCCGGACGTGTGCGGACCAGAGCGACTGGGTGACGGTGTCTGGGGCGGACCTCCTGAAGATGGTGCAGCGGTCGGTCCAGCGTGAAAAGGAAGAGCGCCGGAAGAAGGGGCGCAAGAAGGCCGCTGTGACGCCCTGCAAGAAATGTCGGCAAACAGGGCACCTTGCCGACGAGTGTACTTGGCGGGAGACGTCCCCAAAGAAGGTGGTCCAGGAAGCAGACCGAAGACGTCGGAAGGGCCAAGCGAAGAAGGAGTCCTGGTGTTTGCTCTGCGGAAACTACGGGCATGAGCATAACAGTTGTCCCTGGGACGAAGAGTTGAGCCAAGACGAGGTTGATTCCTGGTGTGAAAGCTGTGGAGATCCCCGACATCGGCTCCTGGAATGTCCATGGACTGAAGACAGGACGGACTACGAGGCCACGGTGAAGCAGCTGACGAAATCTCGTCAGCAGCTTTGGGACCGGGTGGCTGCAGAGCCTGTGTGTGCGCTCTGCGAGGCGAGAGGACATGCGCTTCCCGATTGTCCGTGGAATGAAGACCGGATGATTGCGGATGGTCGCGCCCAGAGATGGGAGGAGGAAACCAGGGAAATGGAGCGGAAGACCCTGCTTGAAGTTAGTTCGCAGGTGCCCATTTCCTCTGAGCCGGAACCAACGGGTGAAGATTCCCCAGTGAAGGAGGTGGACCAGGAACCCGTCTTGGAGAAGGTGGCAGTGGCCCTCCCTTGTTGGAAGTGTCGGCGACCAGGACATGCGGCCAGTGAGTGCCCCTGGGAAGATGCCGCGTACCTACTCTGTCCCAAGAAAGTGACCCCAGTAAGGCAGAATCCTTTCCCGCATAAGGCGGAGGTGGACGACTGGGAGGTGAAGAGACCACGCTGCGAAGAAAAGCGTGAAGACCCAGTGACGGAGACGTCCGGAATCTCCCCGCGATGGAACCGTCCACGCCCAGGACGGGCGGAACAGGTGTGTCCTGGGTACCTAGAGGTACCAGCGGAAGAGACAAAGGCCCTCATTCCGAGTTGTTCGCTCGGTATTTTTCATTGCATCGCAGTGAAAATCCGCTTAGTACGCATGCGCAATGTTCGCACTGCGACTGCGCCAAGTAACTTTACTATGAAGATAGTATTTTTACTCACGGCTTTTTCTTCGCTCCGGCGATCGTAATGTGATTGACAGGAAATGGGTGTTACTGGGCGGAAACACGGCGTTTCAGGGGCGTGTGGCTGAAAACGCTACCGTTTCCGGAAAAAACGCAGGAGTGGTCGGGGAAACGGTGGGAGTGCCTGGGCGAACGCTGGGTGTGTTTGTGACGTCAACCAGGAACGACAAGCACTGAACTGATCGCACAGGCAGAGTAAGTGTGGAGCTACTCTGAAACTGCTAAGTAGTTAGTAATCGCAATATTGCGAATACATCGGTCGCAATTTTAAGAAGCTAAGATACACTCCCAGTAGGCGGCGGCTTAGCGTGTGTAACTCTGCTAAATTCGCCTTGCGACCGATCAACTCGGAATGAGGGCCAAAGTACGCTGAGGAGGAAAATAATACCCCAGTCCAGATATCGGAGGAGGACTCGGACTACGGTGAGCTGTCCGCCGACGAATCCCTCCAAGAACAGATGGAGGACGACTCTGGCATCGGAAGCGCCGACGAGAGTGACTGGCAGGATCGGGTGGAGTCGTGCTCCCAGTTGAATGCCCTCCGTGAAGAGGAGGAGGTAGTCCTGGAGCAAGAATACCTGCCGGAAGTGCCGAAATGGATGGACGTACGGGGAGAGGATCGCGATGCCGTGGGAGGACCCGTTCCAGAGGAAGACATGGGACCTTTGGAGATGCCCCACGAGGAGATGCGACAGATGGTGGTTGTTGCCCGGGAGGAAACGGATGCCCCGGAGGATTCCACTGTTGGGTGGTGGTCGGTACCACCCCCTGAAGACAGGGACGATGCCACAGACGATCTGAAAGGCCAGGAGTGGGTGACTGTTGTCCCCGTGGAGGAAGAGTCCCCTAGGTGGCCAACGTCGAGCGACCGTGAAGAGATGCCACTCCCCCAGAGGAACCGCCGATGGAGGTCAGGAGGTAAGACGAGGAACCCGGAGCTGGAGGTGGAAGGATGTGGGGTCACAGCCCGTCCGGGCTGGGCCCTCGAACACAACCTCGCCGGAGGGACCTCGGAATTCCCTGACCCGCGGACGATGGACGTCGTGGAGACCTTTGTAGGGACTACAAAGGAAAAAGGGGGGGGAAATGTGGGAATGTGTCCTGTTTTACAGGACACATTCCAGCTGCAGCAGCCAGGGCGCCTGTGTCCCTTGCGGGACAATGTCTCTGACAGCGCTGGGACAGCTTGTCTGTCCCCAGCGCCTGTCAGTGTGTGGCGGCGGCGGGTGTCCGGTGCAGGGATTACCCTTTTCCCTGCACCGGACCAGAGACTGCAGGGGCATTTGAATCTTGGCGCCCTCCGGGAAGCAAATGGCGGCTCCCGGAGCGGCAGCCAATCGGAGAGGGGCGCGGCGAGCCAATCGGTGCTCGCCGCGTCATATGCCCCGCCCCCGGTGTCTGACGTCAGACGCCGGGCGGGAGCCTGAAGGAAGGACGGCGCGCAGGAGCGCGAAGAGGAGAGACGCCGGGCAGGAGCCGAGAACACCGCGCGCGCGGAAGAGCGCGAGGAAGAAGAGATCGTGGTCGGAGTTCGGGTGGCCGCGGAAGAAGCCTGAAGACGTCCGGCGGCAGGAAGATGTCCAGCGGCGGCAGGACGCGGCGAGGCGAAGGCGGCGCCGCTGGCCAGGACGGGCCAGCGGCCGAAGATTGAAGAAGAGCGGCGGAGAGGTCACCAGGGGTGGGAAGAAAAGAGTTGACGAAGCTCCCCCCTGGTGCCTCTCCCAGCGGGTCAGGTAGGCCCTTCTCAGGTGCCCCTGTACTCAGGTGCTCCTCCCTAGACCACCGGGTGTTCGGGCAATAGGCCCGTGGGCACAGTCAGGCCCTCCCGGCCTGTGGGCATGTAGTCGGGCCCTCCCGGCCCGTGGGCATTTAGTCGGGCCTCCTGGCCCGTGGGGCATGTAGTCGGGCCCTCCAGGCCCGTGGCCAAGATAGGCACTAGGCCTGGGGGCACAGGTTGGGCACTAGGCCCATAAGGATAGTCAGGCCACCGGCCTGTGGGACGGTTAGGCGGGCATTAGGCCCGAGGGGCATATCAGGCAATAGGCCTGTGGGGCATTAGAGGGCATTAGGCCCTAGTGTATTCTGGCCAGCTAGGGATATCTGAAGGTGACGCTGGGCGCTAGGCCCAGGTCACCCAACGGGTGACAAGTTAGGCGGGCATTAGGCCCGTGGGTGAAGTCAGGCCTCCGGCCTGTGTGTAGTCAGGGGGGGGGCGCTAGGCCCAGTGGGTAAGTGCCCCCGAGGTGAATAAAGGTGGCACTGGGCACTAGGCCCAGGCCACCCTGAGGTGTTAGGTAGGCAGGCCCGCACGGCCTGAGCCCCTAAGAAGAGAGTACGGTAGGTGGGTGAGCTGTGCGGCCCCCAGTACTGGGTGTTCTGAGTCGGGTAACTAAAGGGACCGTACCGTCGCTTGCATTGTGTATCGTGATGTATGTTACCGTGCGGGGCAAAGTGTGAGCTCGTTAAGTGTGTTTAGTTTTGTTGCACCACACCCACAGAGCTAGTTTGAGGGCTCTGCCGTTGTAGTTAGTATAGGGTGTGACACTAGGTTAGAGTTAGGCCCTGCACGGCTGTTTGCTTGTTTGTTTACCTCCTTACAGGGACCTGTAAGAGAAGAAGACGTTCACAGTGCGAAACTGACGGTGAGTAACATCTGTGTGCGTTTGTCCCTTGTCTGTCCCCGAGCGCCGGAGTCGGGATTGCTCACGGACGTGAGAATCCTGTTCATCACACTACGTGCGAGAGCGCGAGTGTGTGAAAGCTGGGTGGCTTTGTGCCAGTGATGACCTTTCACCCAACCGGTGAAGGTCGCGGTCACCCCTGGGGGTATCCCCTCTTCCAGTGGAAGAAGGGTCGATACCCCCTTTAAGGTAAACCATTCTCTCCTCAGCTCGGTCGCCGGTCAGCTCCGAGAGGGAATCGCCGTGTCCGGATCCGATTGAAGATTTCCAGGTCCGTTGAGGGTTCCGGTACCTGAAGGTGAGAGAGAGCGGCGCCTGGTGAGTACCGAGTCTACACCTGCACGGCAGCAGGCACCACCACACCGCAGCCGCACCTCTCACACTAACATTCCTAAAACCTTTTCTACAGTATCTCAGTTTTCTGGTTGCACAAACTGTTTAGAGTTGCAAATAGCTACAAGTCATACCCCATGGGACACCAATGGAGGTTAAGCTTGAAGATCTACTTACTGTAGGTCTCCAGCCAGGCCTGAAAGACATGTTGTCTCCTGTAGTAACATAGTAACATAGTAACATAGTATCTGAGGTTGAAAAAAGACAATTGTCCATCGAGTTCAACCTATTTGTGGTGTCCTACTGTTGCCTTATAGGTAATTGTCTGCACTTAGTATAATATTAGGGCAATGGATATTGTCTGAATCAAAATATAATTCATTATAAATAGGCGATGTTACCATAGTGGACAGTATACTGGATATATATAGTAAGGAATAGATATGAAATAAGTTTGAATGTATGAGGTAATGTTTAGCTGATTTAAGAGATTAGGTTTGTGTATGTGTTTATATAGATATACTGTATATTTGTGTTTTACAGCAAGATGGTAAAAAATAGTGTAGGGAACAGGTTTATTCTGCTCTAGTCATAAATAAGGCCAGAGAGGTTACAGTAAGATCAAGAGTCATTGTAGAGAAAAGGTATTAGGCCATAAATGATAATAGGTATGTGACAGAGCTCTGTTGGTCATTGGAATTCACAGGTGTGCTTACAGTAGATCAGAATCTACTGGTTTGTCTATTGTCCAGTGAAGGTTAAAAGCTAGGGAGTATAAATTAACTACTATGAAAAGAGATCACATCCATTGATAAAACATTGTGTAACCGACCCCAGGAAAACTTGTCAATACAACAGAACTTTGGATGAAAAGACATTCCAGATTTTACAATACTATACTTGCTTAAGGCAGTGTGGACACCACACTTTTATGACACCATGCCTCCGTGAACAGGACACGACAGCCCAGTTCAATGTTTGTTTTATTACACCTTGGAATCTGACAAACCTATAATTACCTATTCCATTGGAAACTATGAGAATATGATAGTTTGAATTGGTAAAATATGAGATAAAAGGACCAGACTTGTAGTTAGGAGTTAGAAGGAAGAGGGAGAGGGAGAAGAAGAAGGAGAAGGAAGGAAGTCAGTCAGGAGGAGAAGTCATGGAGAACATGCAGAAGGAATGATTCTTGGGATGGCAATCTTTAACTTGCAAGTATAAATATGATAATAATTGAAACTGTTTGTGAAACTTATGTCATGTTGTTTTATGTTATGTAACGAAGGAAACATAGCATAGCTTAATATAATTATAATTAGTATATATATCACTACTGTGTATATCTTATTCTGTACGATTTGATCTGCCTGTAAATAAAGAATCATATAAAAAGAGCGGTAATATTCAAGCTTGAACTCTCTTTAAGGAATCTTAACTTCATAATTTCATAAGTCATATATATATATATATAAGGACTGCATATATTTATCAGCCACTTAGTAAGCCTGACATAATATACTTGCAGATATATATGATAAATGCATATTAATTGAAATATATCCATATATTAATAACCATATATGTTATATTAAATATTAATATTCATAAATATGATTCCATAAAGCAATATTGGCGACCACGAATTGGACTTGTTATTACTGAATCTGATTATCTGATCTATAATATTTATGAGGAGTAGCAGATGCTATAAGCTGGCTACCAAATCTGCAGAATCACGGTGGGGATGTATCTATGAAAATTTATTACCATTGTGTAATGTCAATTTTGTATTCTGTATAACCTAGGATAAATGTGTTAGTGCAATATACGTTATTTTAACTAACATAATATCTATTAGGAAGCAGCACCAAAGGCTATAAGCCTGCTGGCAAAATACAAGATCACAGTGGAATAGGTTACAAATGAGAATAAAGAATTTAAAGGCCTAGAATAGAAAATGTGCACAGTGGAAAAGAGTATTTCCAAATAAATGTATAAATGTACCAGGTATTAGAGTTTAACCTTAAGACACCGGTCAATCTTAAGGAGAGGATACCTTCAGTACTAAAAACAAAGAATATATAAATTTAGCATTGAAATGTTAAAAATGCAAAAGTTTTCTGTAGCATTTAGAAAAATGCGCAGAACTGCGGCTCTAGAAGCCAAACAGAAATGTAAAGAAGAATCAGGTTCACGTCTTCGTAAGGCGTGCCTGACCATTAATGCAAAAATGCATTCGTTATTTAAGTCCCTTAAACAGAAAAATAAACAGAAAAAGTTTGGGGCAGAAGCGAAAAGCCTGACAGTTTGTAATCAAATTGTCAAGATCTCTGATGAAGAGATAACATCCAGCAAGCAAGCTGAGATAGAAACACCAAACAGGAATAGTGTTGAGGTATGTGAAACTCTGTACACAGAGTCTACAGGAGTCAGAAATGACTTAATCAGTCAAGATCCTAAAATTAAGGAAAGTTACATGTTGCAGGACTGCATCAATGTGCAGCGCATGGAGTCTGCTATGGTCACACAGACCACCAGCAGAACAGCCTCTGTGGTAAAGGAAGAAAGTAGCAATGTGCCGGATGTGTCTATCATCAGACAGCACATTAATGTAAAGGAGGTAGCAGCAATAGGAGATGTCCCCTATACTGTGTCTAGTAAGGGGGAAGATCATTGTAACTCAGATTATGAGTATTCTGCTGAATACACTCTCAGAGTTCCCAATGTAAATGAAGAATTTGTTATGCCCTTAGGCAAAGGTGAATTGTCAGCAGATTTAAACACTGATAGCAGCAGTACAGTGCACACAGGGGTGGGGAAGTTCCCCATGGTGAAAACTCCCATGGCAACCAGAGTTGCAAACCTTGAAATGTATTCACCTGGAAACATGTTTAAAGGGAAAATCCATGAAATTAATTCAGGAATGCATGTTTACAAACAAAGTTCCCAAACTTATGTAACCCCCACAGAGCACTCAGAGACTTCTAGTGATGGTGCAAATGTTTGCATGCTCTCAGAGAGACCACATGCAGAGTGTCATTCTGCAAACCACACACCAATTAACAATGACAAAAAGGATCACCAGGATGAAAATGTTTTTATGCCCTGGTGCCATAACCATTTTATTACAGGTGTGGAAAGACAGAAAGCCCTGGGACCTGCAATACATATTTGGCAAAGTTTAACAAGTTTCTCTCCCCACAAAAGTAGGTTTTTTCAGAAGCTCCAAGATTCTTCCAAACTAAGGAGCCACACCAAGCAGCAAACGCTATGGTTAAAGACAGTCTGGGACCAGGCTGCATCACAAGGGAGTATGGTCACAAGTGAATACGGTAGTATCATTCCTTTACTTGTTAGATCCAATGAAGCCATTGTTTGCTTTGATGTTCAAACAGCCACAGTTTCCAAATTAAACCTGCATCATATCTGCAGCGACAATTGTGCTGTCATTGACACACAATGTGACAGGAAAGATTGGCACAGGCCAGAAACAATTGTTTGTTTGTTATTCAATCGTTAAAAGACACATTTGTAAATTCTGTACCTGATAACATGCAGCAGATAGGACAGAATGCATAGCAAGCTATGTTAAATCACTGTATAAATATCTGTGATAGTCATTGTATGTATTTTTGTTTGATTCATAGTAATCCTGGCAACCTGTATACAGAATGGTGCAAGACTCCAAAAAGACTCCAATTTACAAGGGAAAAGGTCTTCATTAACCCTTTCATCGCTGCTATCCAGCAAAATCTACATAGCATCCCTAAAGACTGATATATGGACAAATCCTCAAGGAGTTTTCCAGTTTCACAAGAAAGGGGAAGGTTTTCATTAACCCTTTCATCACAAGTAATCATTTACTTGTCTTTCAAACTACATGTACACTCCCACAACAGTGTACAGCACATCTCATCACTGTGATTATACAGAACTGTCTCATCCCTTCATATACCTTAATCACATATATGTAAACATTTGTCTGAGATATATTTTATATCATTGCATATATACCTTGTAAATATTTTATGTTTTTTTTATATATTACACAATAGATACTACCTATGCTTCCTTCGTAAAAGCTTCAAAAGTAATTAAATATCTAATACAGGATGGTATACCACGTTATAACAAATTGGGCCGAGATTATTAAGTGGGATGAATAATTCTCTTAATAAAGACTGTCACAAGTCTAAGATAATTATTTGTAGCATAACAGGGTCACTGTATATGCACATGGCTGCATATAAAATAATATTGGATGGAATTAGATATATTTAAAGCCATTCCTAAATGATATTTAATATCTGTTTGAAGCAAAATTATATTCATTTATTGTATTGATAGGATGTTACTATATACACATCAAAAGCATTTTAAATAATTATTAGTCAAAATATAGGTAGGATAGAAAACGCCTTTATATGGGTTAAACTGGTATAAGTTTATGTAAGATTGAGATGTATAAATAGGTACAAGGTAGAATAAGGAGATTTAAGACTGCATGGTAATTTATTCAGTGAGGAAATACAGAACAGAGTAGGTGTACTACTCACAGCCATTTGTGGTACTATTGCCCGAAGACAATTAAGACCTACTATTAACAAGCAAGGAAAGAAAGAAAGAAAGAAAAAAAAAAAAAAGACTGTTTCATATATGCCTGTTCTATTCAAAATCACAACCTGTTTGTGCAAAAGCAATATGGACACTGGTCACAACTGCGGCATTGGATAAACGCAAAGGAAACAGAACTGCTAAAGACTGTATAAAGACTATTACTATTACTGAGGGTCGTCACAAGTACTGAATGTTCAAGACACAGCACTCGACGTACACAGCCCTCTGCCTCAAACAGCGAAATGGCAAGCAAAGGAGCAGCTGCTACGAAGAATTCTACTTCTAGTAATGGTGCAAATGTTGCAAACGCAAGGCCATAATGCAAACGCAAGGCATCTCCAATTGCAAGCAAACCACGCAGATGACAGTCTTATCCCAGTAAATTGCTACATACAAGAACAGCAAAAATGTCCAAACGTACTGATCCAGATACAGAAAAAAGGTCTACAATTGGGCTATGGTATTCCAAATGTCTGTAGAAATTAGTTTTCCTCATGAATACTGAATAAAAACCTCAGTTTTGTCTGCTTTAGTTAAAAGTAGAATAAGGTTAGGTAAGCTAAGAATTTTTAGAGATTTTTAAAATCATAATGGTTATTATTATTACACTTATGGTATATATTATGGTTACAACGAAAGTTATGTTTGAAGGAATATTTTGAAATGTATTTGGAAGCAATTACGCTAGTTTAATGTGTGGCCAATCAAAAGAATTTCTCATGGCCACAAGGGGGCGACTGTTGCCTTATAGGTAATTGTCTGCACTTAGTATAATATTAGGGCAATGGATATTGTCTGAATCAAAATATAATTCATTATAAATAGGCGATGTTACCATAGTGGACAGTATACTGGATATATATAGTAAGGAATAGATATGAAATAAGTTTGAATGTATGAGGTAATGTTTAGCTGATTTAAGAGATTAGGTTTGTGTATGTGTTTATATAGATATACTGTATATTTGTGTTTTACAGCAAGATGGTAAAAAATAGTGTAGGGAACAGGTTTATTCTGCTCTAGTCATAAATAAGGCCAGAGAGGTTACAGTAAGATCAAGAGTCATTGTAGAGAAAAGGTATTAGGCCATAAATGATAATAGGTATGTGACAGAGCTCTGTTGGTCATTGGAATTCACAGGTGTGCTTACAGTAGATCAGAATCTACTGGTTTGTCTATTGTCCAGTGAAGGTTAAAAGCTAGGGAGTATAAATTAACTACTATGAAAAGAGATCACATCCATTGATAAAACATTGTGTAACCGACCCCAGGAAAACTTGTCAATACAACAGAACTTTGGATGAAAAGACATTCCAGATTTTACAATACTATACTTGCTTAAGGCAGTGTGGACACCACACTTTTATGACACCATGCCTCCGTGAACAGGACACGACAGCCCAGTTCAATGTTTGTTTTATTACACCTTGGAATCTGACAAACCTATAATTACCTATTCCATTGGAAACTATGAGAATATGATAGTTTGAATTGGTAAAATATGAGATAAAAGGACCAGACTTGTAGTTAGGAGTTAGAAGGAAGAGGGAGAGGGAGAAGAAGAAGGAGAAGGAAGGAAGTCAGTCAGGAGGAGAAGTCATGGAGAACATGCAGAAGGAATGATTCTTGGGATGGCAATCTTTAACTTGCAAGTATAAATATGATAATAATTGAAACTGTTTGTGAAACTTATGTCATGTTGTTTTATGTTATGTAACGAAGGAAACATAGCATAGCTTAATATAATTATAATTAGTATATATATCACTACTGTGTATATCTTATTCTGTACGATTTGATCTGCCTGTAAATAAAGAATCATATAAAAAGAGCGGTAATATTCAAGCTTGAACTCTCTTTAAGGAATCTTAACTTCATAATTTCATAAGTCATATATATATATATATAAGGACTGCATATATTTATCAGCCACTTAGTAAGCCTGACATAATATACTTGCAGATATATATGATAAATGCATATTAATTGAAATATATCCATATATTAATAACCATATATGTTATATTAAATATTAATATTCATAAATATGATTCCATAAAGCAATACTATGCAAGATGATTTGACTAAAATTTCTGACTGATGCTGCTGTCAGCCATTGCATTTTATCCCTATTTATAGTAACTATAAGGCATGACTATGCACCATACCCCTGGATATCCTTATCCAATAGGAATTTATCTAACCCATTTTTAAAGGTGTTGACAGATTCCGCCATTACAACTCCCTCGGGCAGGGAATTCCAAACACGTATTGTCCTTACCGAGAAAAAGCCTTTACGCCGTATTGTGCGGAATCTCCTCTCCTCTAACCTGAGCGAGTGTCCACGAGTCCTCTGTGTTGATCTAACCAAAAACAGGTCCAGCGCAAGCACTGTGTATTGTCCCCTTATATATTTGTAGATGTTGATCATATCCCCTCTTAGTCTCCGCTTTTCCAATGTAAACATGCCTAGTCTTTCAAGCCTTTCCTTGTATTCCATCGTCTCCATGCCCTTAATTAGTTTGGTCGCCCTCCTCTGTACCTTTTCAAGCTCCAGGATATCCTTTTTGTAGTACGGTGCCCAGAACTGTACACAGTATTCAAGGTGTGGCCTCACTAGTGATTTATATAACGGGAGTATAATATTCTCGTCCCTAGCATCAATACCCCGTTTTATGCATGCTAATATCTTATTAGCCTTCTTTGCTGCAGTCCTAGTAGTGGGGGTGTGGCAAGTGTGGAGGCAAGACACTGGCCATCTCTGAAGATGTGAAGAGGTCACAGCCACTCCTTGGAGGGATGAAGATCTATCTTATTTGCAGACCTCCCGCCTCTCGGTGCCCCTGTCTGGTCAGTTAACCACAGATCATTGTGCACATGCAGTGAAAAAAATGACTCCCATATCTACTGTATAATTTATTACCTAAAAGTTAATTACTGGGGAACCATCTGAAACACATTAATAGGGCACCATGGCATAATCATTCAAATGACATGTACAGTACGTGAAGAAGTCATAACAATAAACCTCATTCTTAATTTAGGAGCTAAGCAAGATTTTTTTTCTTGCCACGTCATTCACATAGATTGTAAAACACACATGGCCTCATCCAATCATGTTGTACTGCATGGGAACAGATTTTAAATGTGAAATTTACATTTCCTTGCTGCAGCATCGAGGGACTCTTTCTTGCAGTATTACTGCTTCCTGTTCATTTACAGTTGAGAGGTTGGGCTGTGGGTCATTGTGACTCAATTATAAAGCATAGTGTAAAATAAATAGATCAGTATTTCTTTGTTACATACCAAGTCAGTCAGTTTTAATTCTACATGACTTGCTTAAGAAATGTGACAGTGGTAAAGTTTATAGAGAGCTGCTCTATATTTGTACGGTAGAGTGCCCACATATGCTGCTGGTTATCACAAAGCAAGTGTGAGTTGCACACAGTACTGTGAGTAACACAAACCATTTCAGCATTTGGACAGCTCCTGTCTCCAAGCTCTGATTCCTGCTGCCTCTTTTATAGTCCTAAAGGGTGTGATTCAGACCTGATCGCTGGGCTGCTAAGTTTGCTGTCCTGCGTTCAGATAGTCGCCGCCCAAAGGGAGTGTAAATTCACGCATGCAAGTGTGCGATCGCATGTGTACGCTGTGCTACAAATGTCCCTCAGTCAGCGGACAGCTGCAAATCCATTCGCACCTGACTCACCATCAAATGTTTTTTACCACTGTGTGCAGTCTGTGCACACTGGGACATGCGGTGAGCTAAATGGCTCAGGAGGGACTGGCTAGCACTAGAGTCAGATTTACACACAATATATGAGCCAAAGCGTACATCTGTACATTATACACAGGTGCAGCAGTATAACCTCCTGCTGAGGTTTGATCAGAGATGTGTGGAAAAGATAAGCAGGTGAGGCACTGCTTCTCCTGCCGTAGACTTTTTACTTCAGAGTTTTGGCTAAAAAAATACTTAGAATAATACTTAGAAAATATTTCAAACATATTCTTTGTATTTTTCATATACTTTATACAGTCAAAACTCTGGTTTAAACGTTAGTATGACAGGAAAGGCTCTGCCTCACCTGCCTCACCCCACCACACGTCACTGGACTGCGCAGCCCGGGACTTACTCCTACAATGCGATGAGAACAGGCTGATCGGGGCCGGAGCTGACGTCACACACCCTCCCTGAAAGCGCTTGGTAACGCCTGCATTTTCCCTGATACTCCCGGAAAACGGTCAGTTACCGCCCACAAACGGCCTCTTCCTGTCAATCAGCATGCGAATGGCTGTACGATTGACATTTTCACACAAGCCTGTCGCTGTTTGGTGATGACCGTTGTTGTTGTTTGGTGACGCGTGTGCTCATTGCGGTGGATATGCATGTGCAGTTTATCGATAATTGCCCGCTGCGCGAAAACGCAGAGCAGCTGTCAGTTCTGAACGGGGCCCTCAGTACTGTAGCTATGAGTGCAAATGTTCACAAGGAAAAACCAAGTTGTACTACAATACATTTGCACCCTTTCGATATGCAACATATTTTGTCCAGGTGCAAATCTGTACCCTTTATCTAGATTTGCTCCTAAATGTAACTGTGAATGAGTCCCAATATGTGTTTTACAGATGGAATTTACAGATGAAATAAGTATTTTTTTATTTTTTTATTTATTTAAGTCTTCCTTGCAGTAAACAGATTGCTGTCATTTGACAACAAAGAACACACCATTCCTGACCCTGACTAACAAATAAAAAGACATTCACCAAAATGGAACAACATTCAGAGACTTTACAGTAGATGTTGCCGCCGTCAATGCAGTCAAGAAATTCAATATTCTTCTGTCTCCTGAGAATCTCACAATGGTGGAGTGGCAAATACTTGACCCCTGCCATTCTGCTAGTCAGTGGTGCAGCGCTTATGGCAGAAAATATGCCAGTGTTTAGTTCTTCCTCTTTCCTATTGTCTGTAATGTAGATTTACGTTTCATTGCTGCAGCAGCAAGGGACTCTTGCGAGCAGTAATACCGCCTTCTGTTAATTATAGGGGTAGGACGGTGAGAGTAAAGTACTGTATTTTAAACAGAGAGACTTTCATATCACCTCATTAACATCTGTTTAAAAAAAACCTCTTAAACAAACAACAATATATAACATGATTTTTTTAAATCTGAACATTAATGTTGCAGAAATAATAAGTCTTGAAGACCAGTGCATCATTAAGTAGTCAGTAAATATAGCAGGGAATTGATCATAGTCTGGGAGACAGGAATGTGTCCACATACAATTTAATGTAGCAAGAATCACATTGAGTTTCCCTGTAGGGCAGTTCCTCAGAAGAGTGTGCTGTCATCTCTGCTGAGTCCCGTATAAGAAGAATATTCCTAAACTATATGGACACCATTGTGTCTCTCAGAGTGGGTAATGATTTGGAAAGCATTCTATAGCTATAGTGTAATGCAGAAAGACATCACTTAGGGGCTAACTAAGACCAGATCGCTAGCAGGCCATTTTTTGCACTACTGCAATCAAATAGTCGCCGCCTACAGGGGAGGGTATTTTAGCTGTGCAAGTGTGCGAACGCATGTGTAGCAGAGCTGTACAAACTGATTTTGTGAAGTCTCTGCGCAGCCCAGGACTTACTCAGCCGCTGCGATCACACCAGCCTGTCTGGGACTGGAACTGAGGTCAGACACCCGCCCTGCAAACGCTTGGACACGCCTGCGTTTTTCCAAAACACTCCCAGAAAACGGTCAGTTAACACCCACAAACGCCCTCTTCCTGTCAATCAACTTGCGATCACCTGTGTGAATGGATTCTTCGCACAAACCCATCGTTGAGCAGCGATCCGCTTTGTACCCATGTGATGTACCTGCGCATTGCAGTGCATACGCATGCGCAGTTTAGACCTGATCGCTCCCTGTGCGAAAACGCAGCCTAGCGATCAGGTCTTAATTACCCCCTTAGTTTCTAGCGCTGATTGTATCTTTGGGGCAAATAGAATGATTTTATCTAAAATGATTACTAAGATTAGAATATCAGAGATCCATCATAAAGCTGAGGTTACATTGGGAGGAAGTCCTTACAGTGGCTGTTTGACCCTTGTTATTAGTAGTGCTGCCAATTGACCTATGAGAACAGGACTTACACTATTTCTTTATGGCATTGGAGTGTGCACCGCTCAGCTGCGCAGGTAGAACTTAAGGAGCTTTTAGTATTCTCAGTTGGTGCATTTGTGTATTTTTTTGTATTTTATTGTATACTTGTGTCGCCAGAAATGTTACTATATCAGTATGTTGTGCATAGAACAACTGTGATTTATCATGCTTTATACAGTATGAATCCTAACTCACAGACAGATACAGAGCGATACCAAGGGTTACATCCGCGCATAAAATGCAAGAATAAACCATGAATTTCACTAATGTCAGTACTTCCAGAGATTACAGAGCATTTGCCTGCTAGTAGGTATAAGAGATAATATATAAATTGAACAGGTATACTAGGCTGCAATTTTGGCATACAAGAACTCACACCATACATATATTTAATGATTACATTATATATGCCCTACTTTTTCTTGTTACAGAACACTATGCAAATTACGAAATGTCAAATATACGATTTTCAGGGTCTTGGTTCAAAAGGATATTCTTGTGCTGCATTGTGATCAAAGTAATGTAGCAATTTTACTGCATTCAGACAGCACAACATAAAGAGCTGTGCGGAGGAGGGGAAATCGCCGGCAACCAGATATAGATTGTGGGCGACATTCGCAGTTCCAGCACTTTGGGAGTCTGATAAAGTACAACTGAAAAATACATTTCCAATGGAATACATGTAAAAAAAAAAAATACATGTAGTTTTCCCTTTGCAGTATTCATAAAATTGATGATTACATTTCCCTGTCTTCATAAGTATTATCTTTTTAGGGCAAAGAAATCATCACGATTCCAATGTTGGGGAGGAATGGCCTTGATGTCAGGGGATTAGCGACTTTACCTACTTTCTTGGGGCAGATGTATTAAGCCTTGGATAGTGATTAAGTGGAGAGAGATAAAGGGCTATATGCATCATCGCTTGGAAAGTGATAAAATGGAGAGTGAAAAAGTACCAGCCAATCAGCTTCTAGCTACCATGTTGCAGTCTGTGTTTGAAAAATGGCAGTTAGGAGCTGATTGGCTGGTACTTTTTCACTCTCCATTTTATCACTTTCCAAGCGATGATGCATCTGGCCCAAAGTAACAACCAATCAGCTCCTGTCGTGTCACAGGCTGTGTTTGAAAAATGAAAGTTAGGAGCTGGTTGGTTGGTACTTTATCTGCTTTCACTTTATCACTCTCCAAGGCTTAGTACATCTGCCGCAGCTCTACCAGCACTTAATGATAAGGGCACCCAATGCTGAGGTATATGTACGGATAAAGGGGTTGATGCAAAAAGCAGTGAAAAGAGTAAAGGTAGTAGAGCAGTGGAAAAGATGCCCATTGCAACCAACCAGCTTCTACCTATCATTTTATAAAATGCACTTAAATGTTTCCTCTATGCTGATTGGTTGCTATTGGCAACTTCTCCACCCTTCTCACTGCTTGATACGTCAATTCTTTACTCACTGACAGGATGTGCTTTATCCCTCAGTGCTCTTATCTAGTGATTGCAATAGGAGAATCCTGCTTTGAGTGGAATTTCTGTGATTAATTCCTTAGTGATCTGAGAGGGTGACTTGCTAATCTGAGAGGGTGAATTGCTAAATGCCTCAGTGATGTCACTAATTCCCAGCGAGCTGATAGGCCACGATCTCCTGGTTATTGGTTAAGTCTATAAAAATGTCTGCATCTACTGTGTGGAGGTGACATGTACGCTTTATGGGTTTATTCTGCATCATTGTGATCTTGCACATTAAATTCATGCTATTCTGCTGTACACAGAGGCTGGTCTGTATGGTTCTGGGCCAGTTTCCATCAGATGACTTGCTTGATAATCTGTTATCTTACATAAAACTGTACCATACTGCATCTATATACAATTGGTTTAACTAATGAATCATTAACTAAACATAATAATGTATAGCTTCTATGTTTGTAAGATCTGATACTTTTAGTGAAGCAATCTGTAATCTGTATCTGCACATCATCCTCGGAGAAATTCAGGAGATGTGTTCTCCTTCACATAGATGATTTATGATAAGAGCTGTAGGTCACTGTTAGACCTGTATGGTGGAAAAGACCCAATGTCTTCCTACTGCCCCCAAGGCATCAAATCTATCATAAGCAAACAAGTTTTTCCAGATAGTATGGCAGACCTCACAAACTCATAAGGAAACATCCAAAGGATAGAAAATATTTCTTTGGAAAGAAATTGTTTTAAAATGTTACAATTACTATTTTCCATGCCCAATCTTATATTTCATGCATTCTGAAAAATAATATATATATTTTTTACTATGTTATATGCTGTAGTTTCTCTATGAATAGTCAATAATTTCTGTTACTAATAGTTACTGAAACAATTATATTCAGTATAACCTTTAGGTATTTGTAACTGCTGGATGTGGCAATCATCTGTCAGGGAGACTAGGAGGAGGAGCCATTGGCTAAGGGTAGTCCAGTGCTTCCTAAGGCTCCGATAATCCTATACTGTATAATAAAAAGCTAACATGCTCCTTACCTCTATGAGAGGAAAACACATAGTGTTTTGCATAGCGATGGCCACTAGATGGCGTCTGATGGAGCAATTCAAGTGTTGCTAAATTCGGGGACGCACACTGACACTACTGTTATGCTGTTCCGTCATTTTGATGGGCTGGTAACTAGTTACACATATAGTAAACCAATCCTGAGTGTGTGGCAGAGAAAGGGGAAATTTTATCACTTGTGAGAATTTTTGCAATGAAATTCGTGGGAGAATGAATAGTGGACACCGGTGGGGATCTACTGTGAAACTAATGAAGCTTAAGCTTCAGGGCTCCTAATCCCGGAGGGGCCCAGAATCAACTTTTTTTTTAATGAGTGAATTTTTCAACAAAATCTATGGATTTTTTTTAAGTATGTGTTATTAAAATAAGGTTATTTTAGTGATAGAATCATCACTCGTCTCGCTTGTGCAGTTTGACACCAAAAATCTGATTTTCATCTCTTGTTTTTAAGGCGTAAATGTATGAAGCAGTGATAAGAGTAGAGAAGTGAGCCATTGGAGAAGTAGCCCATGGCAACCAATCAGCAGTGAAGTAACATTTATAATTTGCATACTATAAAATTATACAGAGCAGCTGATTGGTTGCCATGGGCAACTTCTCCACTCTTATCACTGCTTCATACATTTACCCTATATACTATATGGTAATAGCTTGTTGCTAATAGCACCATGACAACCAGGCTTTTAGTACAGCATAGCTGCTATTACAGCTCGGATGCGCATCGCTTAGTACTGCGGGAACTGCTGGGAGTTGTAGTCTAGCTCTGTGATTTGCACTCTATAAATAGCGTTTAATGTGTATCCATTTCAAACTACAATTTTTGACAGCCTCCAGAACTTCTCTTTGTGACATTCCCAGGCCTGAGAGGGCCCGTCCAAGGAGGAGGCTGGGAGCAATGAAAGGTGAGGTGGAGCTCAGGACAAAGAGGCACTACATGCCCCATACTGGCATGATTACTGAGCTATTACATTGGGGTTGCATTTTAACTGAATCCAAATTCCCTAATACAAAAGTGTGATGCTCAAAAATGACAAATCAGAGGATATGTATTGTCCATTCTGATAAATGGGGATTGGCTCTGAACGTTAGACACAGTTTTCAACTCTTTCATTCTAGTATCTGTACTCAGTGCTATTACTTATTAAACGGTGGCATATAAGACTGTGATGTAAGTATATACTTTTTAAAGCTGTAAAGGGGCATTTTATCTATTTAGGGTAATATGACTCTAAAGTGCTGTATGTGGTAGAAGAAGTCATATATGAAGTGCCAGATGCCTTAGTTTTACACCAGCATGCTTAAATGATCCATCCAGTGCATTTCAACATGTATGCCTATTCTTTGCTATTGGAAGATGCCCATGCAAACTGGTATGGTTAGGGTTTTGGATATGTGGACAGTGACAAAGGGGTCTATTCATAAATCAGTGAAAAGAGAGGAGTAGTGAGCCTGTGGAGAAGTTGCCCATGGCAACCAATCAGCTGCTCTGTACAATTGTATAGTATGCAAATTATATATGTTACTTCAATGCTGATTGGTTGCCATGGGCAACTTCTCCACTGGCTCACTTCTCCACACTTTTCACTGCTTCATGAATAGACCCCAAAGTTTGGGGAGATCATGGGCCTGATGCATGTTTGTTATCAAAGCAAAAAGGCACACAACTGGGCACAACCATGTTGCACTGCAGGGGGGGGGCAGATGTAACGTGCAGAGAGAGTTAGATTTGGGTGGTGTGTGTTCTACTGAAATCTAAATTGCAGTGTAGAAATAAAGCTGCACTGTAAAACGTTTGTGGGCTACATGCATAAGCAGCCAGTATTTACCCTGCACAGAAACAATATAAATATATTTGCCACCATTGCATGGCAACACGGTTTGTTCCAGACACAAAGTTACTTTTTTTTTTTTTTGCTTTACTTACAAATATGAATCAGGCCCTATTGTATGTACCTACAGCATGCAAAGATTCTAAATCACAAGATTTACTATAGACAAAAACAAACATCAAAGTGCATTTTTTTTAAACTGCTCTCATGCTTTTTATACCTGAATGTTATAGAAATTGTTCAATGGATTAAACAGCGGTTTTCCAAACTGCTGATATTTAGTTAAAAGTGAAAGACTTGTTCATACTGGCATGATAGACCAAGCCAGATGCTGTCTGGTCCCTGTTACCTGTCAGGCCTGGTGAAAATATCAATATTACTAATAGTGTACCAGGAAAATAGTATAAGAGAAGATAGCAAGCACTTTGTGACACTAAAATGCCATCAAACACTCAGCTCCTGGTTGTTATTGTATGCTGGTGCTTGTAGAACTATAAGCACCAGCATGCACATTGGAACTAGTGCATAGTAGCACGTACAGTAATGCTGCAAGAAGGGATGTGTGCTGGCCCAAATCCATACCTCCCAACTTTGTCCTCCTATGAAGAGGGACACACGGGCGGCGAAGCCGCTCCCAAAAAGGTGGTGTGGCCTGTGAAAATGGGCGTGCAGGAGCCTCCCAACTACCCCCCCCCCCCCACCACCACCGCGGGACACTGAGGCCCGCAGGTGGGACAGCGGGACAGGCCCCAAAAAACTGGACTGTTCCGCGAAAATCGGGACAGTTGGGAGGTATGCCAAATCTCAGGTTTTAGGTTCTTGTTTTGTAGTCTGTATCTCCTTTCTGTTTTGGATCTGTATTTACAATTATAATAATAATAATAATAATAATAATAATAACGCCTAAAATCACAGAATTTGGGGGGGTTTTTGTTTCTATAGTATTATTAACCTCAATAATATACATTTCTAGTAATTTCCAGTCAATTTTGACCACCTCACAGCTCACAATATTGTTTTCATCCAGTTTAGGCCAAAAGGTTGCACAGAGGTAGCTGGATGTCTAAGCTAAGTGACAGCAGTGGGCTGCACAAACATGTGGCACTTAAATTTCCGACATGACACTTCTATGAAACAGAATGGCACTGCAGTAGCAGACAGGGTGGCAGTTTAATAAACTATACAAGTGTTTGTCATCACCGTCGGCAATGCTCCAAACAACACACAATACAAAGAAAAGAGGTGCAAGATGGAATTGTCCTTGGGCCTTCCCACCCACCCTTATGTTGTATATATTGTATATATTAAACAGGACATTCACTGCATAACAAACTAATAACTTCAGCGACAGGGACTGTCACTTGTGGCAGAAATGATTGGTTTGTTTGGGCCCCCACAAAACATTTTTTTAGAGGGACTACCTCCGATAAGTAATGACTCTGAGGATGTTGATGATGAGGTGTTAATTACATTGTAATCTTGTACAATAAATTTCATGTCTTTGTCGTAAATGACCTCACATGGAGGAGGTGCCTAGATGGCTAACGTTCCTACCTCTACTAACTTTGGCCTTACAAATGGAGCAGATGCTTTCACAAACATTGTCAGGATTGAGGTAAAAATAATCCCGCACCCAAGAGGTGGCTTTTTTGGTCTTATGCCCAGGCGCGATGGCTTTCTTTTTATCACGGTCAACAACTACAGCCACCGGTGGCTGATTTACACAAACAATATCCTCAACATCCTCAGGGTCAGATAGTAGTAGTACACACATATCCCCCTCATCCTGATCCACTTCCACACACGAATCCTCAATTTCTATTATGTCCTCCTCCTCATCACCATCTTTATGTGTACTGCTCCCCACGTGTGCAGAAATGGTGGAAGGAGGTGAAAGAGGCTTCTCTATGAGGACAGTGTGAGAAATGTCAGACTCACATATAGCTAACGTGGACATCCCTAAACGTTCCTCAAGACTGTCTGATGGTCCTGATTCTGAATGCACAGTTTGTCTTACTGCCCCTGCAGCTAACCTTCCTTTTTGATGTTTTTTTCTTTACCACTGTAAAATTAAATTATTTTACATGCCCTGACTTAAGCCTTCTATGCCCCTGGACATCTGCTTTAGTAAATGACGTTGACAGATTTGTATCATCATGACTGGTGGCAGAACCTGCACCACTACTATATGCTTCCTGCTCTCCTCTCAATTGTTCGTCCTCCATATCTATCCACAAACATGAATGAAGAGGGGTATAGCACACACCACAATTTCTACAAAAAATGTACCACCTTCAGTGTCGCACAATACAAGTATGAGTCAGAAATGGGTTGGGTACAGGATCCCGGCGGTCAGAATACTGATGCTGGGATCCCGGCCGCCAGAATGCTGGCAAGGGGGCGAGCACAATGAAGACCCTTGGGGGCGAGCACAACGAAGACCCTTGCGGGCTCGGTAGCTCGCTATGCACGCCACAGGTTCTATACTCACTCCTTGGGTGTTGTGGACACCCAGGTGTGGGAATAGCTGAGGCGGCGCTGCCGGCATTCTGTCTGTCAGGATCCTGGCATCGGTATTCTGACCGCTGGGTTCCCGACTGCCGGGATCCTGAATACATCCCATCAGAAATAGTAATCAAACACTGTGGTTTAATTTTACCAACAGTGTCGCACAATATGTGTAAGAGTAGGAAATAAAATATATTACTGTGGTACTACCTTCACCCACAGAGGCACACAATACGTGTGTGCATCAGAAATAGTGATCGAACACTGCGGTTGACCTTCACCAACAGTGTCACACAATACATGTATGAGTAGGAAATAATATACTGTGGTCTAACCGGCAGTGTCACAGTACTTATGAAAATAAAATAAAAATTGTATAGTACACTGGGGTACAGCACAAATTAAAAAAAACAACTTTTTTGTAATTATATTTTTAGGCTTTTTGTTTTTAGCTTCACCCCTATCAGATACAGCAGACAGAGCACTCCTATCAGATACAGCAGACAGGGCACCCCTCCTGTACTGATACAGCAGAGCACCCCTATCAGATACAGCAGACAGAGCACTCCTATCAGATACAGCAGACAGGGCACCCCTCCTGTACTGATACAGCAGAGCACCCCTATCAGATACAGCAGACAGAGCACTCCTATCAGATACAGCAGACAGGGCACCCCTCCTGTACTGATACAGCAGAGCACCCCTATCAGATACAGCAGACAGAGCACTCCTATCAGATACAGCAGACAGGGCACCCCTCCTGTACTGATACAGCAGAGCACCCCTATCAGATACAGCAGACAGAGCACTCCTATCAGATACAGCAGACAGGGCACCCCTCCTGTACTGATACAGCAGAGCACCCCTATCAGATACAGCAGACAGAGCACTCCTATCAGATACAGCAGACAGGGCACCCCTCCTGTACTGATACAGCAGAGCACCCCTATCAGATACAGCAGACAGAGCACTCCTATCAGATACAGCAGACAGGGCACCCCTCCTGTACTGATACAGCAGAGCACCCCTATCAGATACAGCAGACAGAGCACTCCTATCAGATACAGCAGACAGGGCACCCCTCCTGTACTGATACAGCAGAGCACCCCTATCAGATACAGCAGACAGAGCACTCCTATCAGATACAGCAGACAGGGCACCCCTCCTGTACTGATACAGCAGAGCACCCCTATCAGATACAGCAGACAGAGCACTCCTATCAGATACAGCAGACAGGGCACCCCTCCTGTACTGATACAGCAGAGCACCCCTATCAGATACAGCAGACAGAGCACTCCTATCAGATACAGCAGACAGAGCACCCCTCCTGTACTGATACAGCAGAGCACCCCTATCAGATACAGCAGACAGAGCACTCCTATCAGATACAGCAGACAGAGCACCCCTCCTGTACTGATACAGCAGAGCACCCCTATCAGATACAGCAGACAGAGCACTCCTATCAGATACAGCAGACAGGGCACCCCTCCTGTACTGATACAGCAGAGCACCCCTATCAGATACAGCAGACAGAGCACTCCTATCAGATACAGCAGACAGGGCACCCCTCCTGTACTGATACAGCAGAGCACCCCTATCAGATACAGCAGACAGAGCACTCCTATCAGATACAGCAGACAGGGCACCCCTCCTGTACTGATACAGCAGAGCACCCCTATCAGATACAGCAGACAGAGCACTCCTATCAGATACAGCAGACAGAGCACCCCTCCTGTACTGATACAGCAGAGCACCCCTATCAGATACAGCAGACAGAGCACTCCTATCAGATACAGCAGACAGAGCACTCCTATCAGATACAGCAGACAGGGCACCCCTCCTGTACTGATACAGCAGAGCACCCCTTTCTGATACAGGAGACAGAGCACTCGCCCCACGCACTACAACACAGTACTGAGACGGACACGTCCATCTAGTACACTACACAGCCGGACTGAAGATGGTACCGATCACCAGGGACCTTTATAGAATCCAAAACCTGTGAGAATCTGACAGCGGGATGATAACGTTTGGCCTCTATTTGGGATCTGAGTAAGGCAGGCAGTCCAGAGCCATACTTGGATGCGGACTCGGTTTGCAAAGTTAGAGTAGGTCCAGTTCTAAGAGAAATTGACCCTCTCATCTCTTGCTGTGTTATCCATATCATACAAGAAAAAAAAAAAGTGCTCCCAGCCCAGTAGAAAATTAATAATGTGTAGTGCCCCCTATAAACCACTACACATTGCATCTGGTTTTAGTTTTCAGCCTCCAAACAGTATAATGGTCTAAAATACAGGGTGACAAGGCAATGTGGGTATTGCAGTTTCACAACAGCTTAGCATAGTATGGTAGATTGACTACCTCTGGCCTAAAATGATTCTTAATGTGATCATAAGACTGGCAGGAAAACGTCATCTCTTTATTGACTCCAATGTCCCAGATACCAGTGTATAGCATTATTACTCAAGATATATAGACACATGCTGAGCTTGTATAGTTTCACAGCAAGGAGCTGCGGATTCCAGTAGTGTATACATAAAATGCATTGTCTGCAATGAGCACAGCTTCGGCTCTGTATCCCAGTTACACTCAGCTGGAGAGCATGAAAACCTAGAACGTACAATAGCTGCTTTATAGATACATAGGTTTTGCATATGTGTGTGATATAGCCACAAACATACATGAATAAATACATACATGGCCTGTCACATTCCAGTGAAACATACGGGGAAGAATGTTTTAATTCTGGTATACTGTATATAAGTGGAGAACACCAAACATAATGAAGGAGTGGGTTTCCTTACAAGTGTTGCTCATGCAGTATATCAGAAAGTAACATTCCAGCATGGTAAAGATTTATGTATAAAGATGCTGGAATTTCTTAATTGCTTATACTCAGGGCTCCACTTCTTCCCTGGCTGCTTGTGATGTCACATCTACAGTACAGTACTTCGGCGCAAACATTGTCACCATCCTTTAATAAATCTTTTCTCACCAGATCCAGCATCTTACCCATCTATTCACACTACGCAATAATGGAGACGATAAGACGATTTGTGTCTGCTCGGTCCAATGGTCTGAGCACATGGGGTTGATTATCGTTACAATCCCATTCAGAACGAAAGGTTGGATCTGACATACTGCATGACATTATCCAAAATGATGAGCCAATATCATATACATTGTGTTGTGTGTAGGAATGAACGATCATCTGTCCGATAATTTTGCTGATAGTTCATATAGAAATGTCAACCTTTGTGATCTTAGAACAGATAATCGTTCAGATTGGAACAATGTATTGCTAGTGTGTACACTCGAAATCTGAAGTTCTCAAGAACATTTAGTCACTCTGTAAATCGCAATTGGTTCATGAGAGAAATATGTGTGTATCTAGCATTATACTCACTTATCCAGCCGCAGATCTTAAAATTAACATTTTCTATATTGTCTCTTCGAACCTGTTCCCTCTCAACGCATTGAATGTCTTCCTCCCAATACTTTCTTGCACCTAGGTCACGTCTACTGTACAAATTGTCCCCCTTCCACTTGCACTCTTCCTTCTAACTTCAAACATCTGCTGTTTTCTCCTATCCAGCGCTCACCCCTGCCTTTCTCCCAGCTACTGTCACAATTTTCTAGTTCCATTTACTTCCAAACTACGTGAGCAGCGTAATCTCCCTCCTAGAACCTTTGCAATCAGGTTTTGGGGCCCATAATTCAAACAATATTTGCGGCTATTACCCCAAAAGTACACGTTTTCGGTGGTTAGCCCCAAATATTAAGTATCCCTTGAATGTATCTAGGAGGGACCACAGCAGATACTGTATCTCTGATACCTGCTGCAATCCCTCCATTCCTGCCGGAAGCTGCATCCCCATAGGTTTCCAGATGTATCAATATACGGAATGTGAAGCATTCCCGATATTGGCCCCCGCATCTATGGTCCCTCCTACATTGTAGCCTATGGGCTTCACTTTGCATTTGTAGCCGACAGAGGGTTCCCCTGGAACCCTCCCCAGAAGTGGCTGCTATACAAGTGCGGTCAGCAGGACTATGCATTCACAGCAGCCTTGGCACTACACTCGGCACATTGCAGGGAGCCAATGTGATCGCATTCTGCAGTGCAATTCTGGGCACTAATATCGCGCCCAGATCACATTGCAAATGTGATCAATGATAAATGGGCACCTCTGTCCTCTACACTCTGCTTGGGATAACCTCACTAAAGTGGTCTTTTTTATACTGTACAGAATGTGCACAAAAACAAAGATGCAGATCTGGTTGCATTCTGCTGTTATGGCTCATTACACTTAAGCAGTCAGGACAAGTGAGGGTCATGGTAAGCCGGAGCAGGACTCTATGTAAACCTGTGCCAGCCCCCTAAACTTGTGACATGACATCTAGGGGGTGGGGATGCCAGCACGAGGATGTAAAGAACTGCCCAGAGTGTCCTACGGATGGTCCAGGCAGCTCTATAGTAGTGCTACCTGATGATGTATGACCCCCCTCTCTCTCCGCTCTCCCTTTCTCACATTCTCTCTCCCCCTCTCTTTCTTCAACTCTCTAGCTCTCTCTCTCCCCCCCTCCTTCTCTCTCTCTCTCCCTTTCTCACACTCTCTTCCTCTGCTTTACTGTATATCTCTCTCCCTCCCTCTCTCTCTCCCCATCTCACTTCCATTTTCCCACTCTGTACCTCTTTCTCTCTCCTTCCCCCCTCCTTTCTCTCTCTCTCTGCCTCCTCTCTTTCTTCAACTCTCTACCTCTCTCCCCCCTCCTTCTCTCTCTCTCTCTCCCTTTCTCACACTCTTCCTCTCCTTTACTCTATAGCTCTCTCCCTCCCTCTCTCTCCCCATCTCACTTCCTTTCTCCCACTCTGTACCTCTTTCTCTCTCCTTCCCTCCACCTTTCTCTCTCTCTTTCTCTCTCTCTCTCTCTCTCTCTCTCTCTGTCCCCCTCTCTTTCTTCAACTCTCTCCCCCTCCTTCTCTCTCTCTCCCTTTCTCACACTCTCTTCCTCTCCTTTACTCTATATCTCCCTCCCTCTCTCTCCTCCTCTCACTTACTTTCTCCCACTCTGTACCTCTCTTTCTCTCTCTCTGTCTCTCAATCTCTCTCTCTCTCTCTCTCTCTCCCTCCTTGTAGTAGTGTCCAGCCGACCAGCACTGTATTTTCTAGACAAGTACATTTTAAAACAAATAATGTCCATTAAATGGGGTCAACAAATGTTTAAGAAAAGGAATAATATTTGTTTCACTAGAAAACTCCTTTAATGGCATTTTAATTTGTATGGCGTTTAAACCTCAATATGTATGTGATATATGAAGAACATTAATAAATTTCCTAGTCCATTCAAATACGTTTTAATGCATAATGTCTTTTTTATTGGGTTAAGACGTATATTATACTTATTTTACTGTATTTTTTTACCATGCGGCCATCAGAGCATGGCAGGAATATTATACCAGAGAACAACTGTTCTGAATATATTTAAAGGCTGAAGTACAAAAGTTTCATATCTTAGTTATTTCAGCTGAAAATGAACATATTCAGAGTACTGTAATCTGTACCTCCACTATCAATCTGTGGAATTACTATGTGTCCTTTAATCCGAATTGTGTCTATTTGATGTATGGTTCACATTTGGTGCTTTTAATCTTTCTTTTTCAATATTTTCTAGGGAGCTGCAGTGGATTATTGTGTACAATCTGAGAGTTGTACCATACATAGGTGATAATATCACATTTATATATTATTTTACATAAAAATGACCACACACTTTTTTGTACATTTAGAATATATGAATTTACTGCTTTAGTGATGAGAATTCCCCGGACCTTGCTGTAACTGAAAAAATAAAAGCAAGGGGCTAGAGTGTGCATTACAGTAATTGTCAAAGTTATATTCTGAGTAATGTTACTGGTTAAGAAGCCACAGTTGAGATCAGTATTATGGAAGTCTGGTTGGAGTTGGCAGTACAGTTTGGGAGTGCGGGGTATGGGGGTAATTCAGATTTGATCGTACATGTGCTAAAGTTAGCGCATCTACAATCACTTACTCTGAAATGCAGGGTGACGCCCAGCACAGGGCTAGTTTGCCCCGCATGTCAGGCCCTACCTCCCCCCCCTGCACAGATGCAAAAGCATCTCACTGCGGCGATGCTTTTGCACCTGGCGAGTAGCTCCCAGCCAGCGCAACTCCTGCACGCTGGCAGGTCGCTACCCGCCACGTCCGTGACATCACGCAGCCACCGCGGCCCGCACCCCCAATGGTCCAGACACGCCTGCGTTGTCCAGACTGCACCCTGCCAACGGCGTTCTATCAGCATTGGCACGCCCCCTCCTACCCCGCGACCGCCTCTGCTGTCAATTAAGCAGAGGCAATCTCAGCCCAGAGTTGCTGTTAGCATCTCACTGGGCTCCCGGGTGCACATGCGCACTCCACATAAGTATTCAGACTGCGATCGCTGCCCAGTCTGAATTATGCCCTATATACTGAAGTGTGTGGGCTCTTTCAGTATATTAAGCTTTAATGAAAAAGACATGAGATATTTTGTTGAATATTTGCTTATTTTAGAAGATAGGGTGTTAACAGGTATACCCTTTTCCTTACAATGCTTGGGCTGGCGGGATATTGCAAGTCATTTTCATGTAAGGATATTCATTGAGAGCTGGAAAAAAACTCCCTTAAGCCCATGGTAGCTGATATCCTATTATACCACAGCTATGGTGATAGCCATGAATAACTTGGAAGATGTGTGCTATTCTTTGTACATTGTTGAGAGTTGCTTTGCTCTAGCTTTCTTTGGTGCTTGGTGAATAAGCAAATTAGTCGGTCCTAGTAAAGAGAAGGTTGAAAGTCTGAGTGTTGCGGGTATCAGAATAAGGCTTTGTCATATCAACCGGGAAAAGGTAAACGAGTGAAGTTATAATGGTTACATGGTTCTTGTATTTGTCCAGTACAAAGGACACAGGAGTTCATACATATAATCATGGGCCCAAAAATCTTAAACTCTACTATGGATGGCAAATTATTAGGTTATTAGTAAGGCATGTGCCTAGGGGCGCCATTGTCTGGACGCAGCACAGCAGTTCCCCTGTATCAGAGCTTTCCAGTGCCCCAATTCACAGAATTGGACACAGAACAAAGACTACATTAATCATGTTCAATCAGGGGGAGTCTCAGGAGTGGCCACATGTGCAAATGTGCAATACGGGAGTCCAGAATAAAAGTGCCAAAAAACAACAACAGCTGGAGGGGATGGAGTATCACCAAAATCTATTTATTAAAACAAAACCAAAACCTATAACAGCTGAAAAGCTGTAGCTACATATTACAAATAGAGAAGCGAAGCATAGAGAATTTAGGGATCTATTTACTAAGCCTTGGATGGAAATAAAGTCTCTGGAGATAAAGTACCAGCCAATCGGCTCCTAACTGTCATTTTTCAAACACAGCCTGTGACATGACAGGTAGGAGCTGATTGGCTGGTGCTTTATCTCCAGCGACTTTATCTCCATCCAAGGCTTAGTAAATAGACCTCTTAGTGTGGTGCTCTGGGTTGTGAGATTGGTGTTCTTGGAAGTAGTTTGTGTAAAATTGTATTATAAACTTGTGCTTTGTCTGATTGATCTGCCTATCCATGCTTGCAATGCCATGACATTCCTTCATTCTACAATATCACCTTATGGGGCGTACTCAATTCAAGTCAGATTCCCCGACTTGTCGGATTAACAGGTGTTTAAGGTCAAATCCAGATTTGACCTATTCAATCATACTCCTGTTTATCCGACAAGTCAGAAAATCCGACTTGTCGGAAAGCATGTGGATCGGTGGATTAGCCACGGATCCACGTGTTTTGTCCGATTCACGGCCAAATCCGACAGATTTTAGCCCAGATTCTGACAATGTCAATCCGACTTTAAAAAAAGTTGGATTGGCATTGTTGGGAATGGCCAAATCCTCTTGGATTTGGCCGCTAATTGAATACTTAATTGTCGGATCCTTTCTGTCGGAAAGGATCCGACAAGCATTGAATACACCCCTATGCCTCCTTCAGGGTTACCATTTAGCCTAGTTGTTGAAGTCTATCACAGACAACCTGGAGTTATTCAGATATTGTGGAAATACAAGTTTCAGCATGCGCAGGTGTTTCTGTTGGAATGCCAAGAGGTGTCTGACTTCTACGGCCGTTATATTTTGCTTACTTTCCACTGGCAACAACTGGGACTCTCTGTAGAAAGTGATGGCATATCTAGGTATTTCCTTTCCGTATACTCTACATTTAGTGTGTTTGTCCTATCCTTTCTTTTGTATACTGGTCCAATGCTATCCAACATTCAATGGAATTCTATCCACCCTGTATCTTACCATCTGGGTGTTGCTTGCATCCGACAGCTCATTCGGACAGAAAAGAAAGATTATAAACCCAAGCTAAGGAATAAGGATCCGAAGACTTACAAGGAGAGGAGCAGATTAGGTAGGGCTAGAGGTTACTGCTTGCTGTACCAGCCAATGTTTGTGTATAGTATTATCCTGCTCTCCAATAAACACAGCTAAGCAGATAGTGATGCATGGAAGTTTGCAGGGGGATAACATATTATGAACTGCCAAGGGAATGAGATTAATAAGTCAAAGGTCTTCACCGGGGATAAATGTGTTAGGCACTCCAGAAAACGGGCTATTGATTTAACATTTGTCTTGCGTTTTCAAAGGCTGTTTATATTCTCTGGTTAGCAAACAGGTAAGAGAAGTCTTACAGAGTGTTGTATGGCTCCACTCAGACCATATTTATCTGTTTACCACTATTGCTTTAATAATGCCCGGTTCCATGCCTGCTGTGGGTACAACTATCGGGTTGTATGGATTGGCTGCACAGCACCTGAATTGCGCCATTTAAACCATTTATTAATGTCAAATAGTGTGATAAACATAAAAGGGATGATGCAGCGATGAATGCAGCAAGTTGCATGTATGGAAGTAAGGGCTTGACTCAGAGGTGTATGTACAGCCGATGTCGGATGTAATGGGGTAGTTTTTTTCTACTGTGTATGCGTCCAAACAGGGAGGTGTCTTAGCGGACGCATGGAAATAATTGTCTAATTGGTGAGTTATGGGAGTGTCATAGCTGCATAGGAGACCATACACGGATGGAGAAACTGCATCTGCCATAAGGATGGCACAAGCTTCAATGGTGCGACTGATGGTGGCGTTCAAGGATGCGCCGATCCGTATAACTGCGTGTACCGATGCTGACAGTGGGCATCTGATTCCTTGTACATTCAGATGCAAGGATGAAAATAAGGGAAGGACTTTGCATAAAGTTACAGCTAGAAGACTGCCAATAACACAGCTACAGGCACTTATGAATCCAACTCTGAATCAGACTTTAAATACATATATTCACCTGAATTCTGAGTTTTTTGCTTCTTTGTCAGCAGAATTCCCCCATTTATATCCTCAGTTTACACCAGCCCTATTAATTGTGCAAAAGATAGACATGAAAATAGGTATTTACACTTTTAGCCGACTCTGCATAGCCCGCAGTCCAGCGGACAGACCCACACTGATCACTACCCCTTTTTGAACATTTTTGAATGTGCCAGGAACAACATTTTTTTTGTACCCCAAAATCAGCAAAGATTATTATTATATTAGTTAGTCTGAAATAGTCAGAGATGGATACTTAAATGATATATAAAAAAATCGATGCATAATACAAGTATTTTCAAAAGCACAATATTGGAAGACATCCAGACACATGGGGGTTTATTTACCAAGTGTCTGGTTGTAAAACTCAGAGTTATTTAGCACACAATATTTAAAAGGGCAATGCTTTTACTAGTCGTATCTTGCTAGTAAAAGCATTGCCCTTTTACAAATAGACTATAGACTATTCTATTGGGTTCTGTCTGAAATCCTTTAATAACCTCCAATAGAAGCATCAGGAAGACGTGCATTGAATTACAATTATGCCTGCATCAGAATGAGGAATAATTTCATCTTTAAGGAGAATTTTCAATGCAAACAGATTTGTTCTTGGTTACATTATCATTGAGGCTGAATTAAATGCACCGATAATTTCATTAAGTCATATATCCATAAGTCGTTAGACTTAATCAATAATTTAAAGTAAAAAGTAACAGAGAACCATACATGGGGGCTAATTAAACTGGTGATAGGGACCAGTTTTTGTTTAGTCCAATACAGACTTGCCTACTTTCCCAAACCTTGGCTGGCTTTCCCAGATGCCCGTAAGAGTGGGCAAGTCGCTCCGAGGCTACACACAACCTGCCCATGTTCACTCTCTTCCTGAGTGAAATGCGCGGTCTGACAGCCGATGATGCAATTTTCATTGAATCCCATCTTTGTACCCCTGCCTTACACTTCGCAATGACGACATGCCACCAACTATTCTGCATGGTACCCTGTACCACCCATTTTGCCACAACATGCCCCCCCTATAGCTAACTTTCTGACTGCACCCCTCCCGGAGGGGGTAGACACAAAATTAGCAAGTATGCATAAAAGGCTCCTGACAGTGATAACACTGCTATTGCAGGTAGGGCCGAAAAGGCGGTAATTTGCCACCCCCCACCCCCCCTTCAAAACAAAAACATGCAAACAAACACTGTCAGACTAAAATAATCATATTATCAAAAAAATTGAAAAAAAAGGGGATACTATTGGACAATATTCCCCTATGTGCCCCAAATGCCCTAAGCGTCACATGCCCCCCCAGCAGCGTGTTCCACTACATGCCCCCCTGTGTGTCCCCATACATCGCACTATATCACTGCACTACATTCACATATCCAATGCATTACATCACTCGTACAACATCCCCTACATGCTGAACTACATCACTACACTACAGCGTGCCTTCTCAATGGTGTGTAGGCGGCAGCTTGTTATCGATCGGTGCTGGCCAGGCAGCAGGGATCATAGCCTGCTTAAAAACACAGCACCAACAGCTCACCCCTATAGCTTGCACAGTTCACTGCATGCTAGTCACAGCACTGCATGGCAAAGAAGAGAGTTTAAGACAGTAGCCGGCATAGGAGAGATCCCACGCACTGGAGCTCATCCGCACAGCGTCTGAGCCAACTGTGGGCAGACATGGTGGGTCAGAGACATTGCCCCGGGAGCAGTCTGCTGTCTCACTGGAGCAGCACAGCACTGCTGGTAAAAAACCAAACCCCTGCTTCTCTGTAACTCCTCGGCACCCCCTCAATTCCTGCACCCGGGGCGCATGCCCCCTTAGCGCCCCCCCCCCCCCCCCCCCCCCCAGTTACGGCCCTGCAGGTACTTGGACCACCCTAATACAATATATGATCTGTTACCTCCATCTTGGGGGGGGTGGGGGGGGGGATAGTCAATTAAAATAAATAAAAGGTTTATTATTTGAAAAGAGCATTTATAATGCTTATAATTTTAATGTGTAAAAGTTTTTCAATATTATACAAAAAATGTTTTTTTTTTTTTTTAAATGTGTTATTTATTGTACAAGTAGAACTGAAAGCCAAAATACATCCTGTGCATATCTATAGCATACTGTGGAAGGAGGTTGGTATTGCTTAGCTGCCCTGACAATCTTGTTTTGTTAAACTGCGTGTATAAGTGTGTTGTTGTTTTTTTAAATCAATTTCAGCTTGAGTTTTGAATGTTTTTTTGGAGTCGTTTTTTTCGTAGAATGACCGGGAACCCCAATTAGTGCACCGTGTCCCCTTGCATGGCGAGCGAACTTTGGGCAAGGTGCCTCGCTTCGCTACCACTTTGCTCGGCACAGATTACCATTGCAATTGTAGTCCACATGGATCGTTAAGTATGAAAAGGTTCAAAAAAAGAAAAAATCATGAAAAACTCATGTCGACCTTTTGACCTAGAGACCCTGTCGACCTAGAAACCCTTTCGACCTAGTTACTGTCGACCAATAGTGGTCGACCTAGATAGTGCTGACCTAGTTACTGTCGACCTAGAGACCGGATCCCGGCCCAACAAGCAGTTATGCTGTCTGCAGGGTTTAAGTACTTATATTACATTCTGAATTGTTATCTCGCCCTATACAAGTCTCAGCACATTACATACATGCATTACATATGCTGAGGATAATAACATTACTTAGATGACCATTAAATGACTTATCCTTGTATATGTTGACCTGTGTGCATTATTGGATATTGCTAAACAAAGTGCAAAATCAGCAGATGCTGTATGACACAATTACTGATCTTCTCCTTAACCCACACAGAGCAAATGCTGTACAGGGCAAATAATATTGACATGATGATGCTTGAAGACTTGGTAAGATCATATCTCTCTTCAAGGTCCCTTGCCCTGCAGTTTGAAGATATGTTATTGTGCTCAGGAAGGAAATAATTATCTGTTTCAATGATGAAGACTGCATAAGAGCAAAAGATACAAGGTTACATTGAATCCCTTAACGCATTATTTAATTCACTTTCTTGTTATGCATGTTTTTTTGCATAGAACTGTTATACATAACTAGAGAACTATAACCAAGGTACTTTTTTTTTAATGCTGTGTAAAATTCGTCCCAGGCTGATACACTATGCAATTCTCTTTTGCCCTGCGGGAAACGTTACAGGTGTCTTGGTTGCCGTACAAGTAGGATGAAAAACAATTTTTTTTCCCTTCGGTAATTGTTAGTTTGAATTCTTAACATTCTGTTTTATATATCACTGGAGTATAGGTGTACTGCATTGTGATTTCACTTATTAATTTTTTAATGTTTTAGTGACGATAAACCAATTGTATTGTATTGTATAGCAATTATGGGTTCTATTCATGAAGCAATGAAAAGTGTGGAGAAGTGAGCCAGTGGAGAAGTTGCCCATGTCGACCAATCCGCATTCAAGTAACATTTATAATTTGCATACTATAAAATTATACAGAGGAGCTGATTGGTGGCCGTGGACAACTTCTCCACTGGCTTACTTCTCCACTCTTTTTACTGCATCATGACTAGATCCCTCTGTGTCCACGCATGATTTCACATGAACCAATCACATACTATATTCTCTAGTTCACTAATCAATTTGTTTGCCTCCCTCCTCGGCCTGAAATGCCCCACTTTTTATGTGAATTTTATTAGGGTCCAGCACCTCACTCTTCAGCTCCTGTATTCCTGGATGACCTTAGTTTTGAAGCAGGTGGAGAAAGAAAATAATGTAGCCAATCAGATCACTACAATTATACCTCCCAAAATTTAGAGACATGAAAATGGGACAAAATAAACGCTGATCTGTCCAGAAGTGCCAACTTTTGGAATAAGAAGCTCCCATTTCAAGGAAGCTTTACCCCTTTTGGATAAACTATCCTGCAATAATTGTGTGATATGTTGGAATGTTCACAATACAATACAATTGTAATTTACTCCTGCGCTTTAGTAATATCTACTATAGTAAGCTAAATCTATATAGTACTGTATATCTAGTTTTACTTACAAAGTCTCAAGATAATTGCTATGTATTTTTAATGCACACTGAAACCACCTGTATGTCAGTTTACTGTAATATTCAAGTTTTTTGTCCTTTTGTATATCAAACATATATGTAGTAGGGATCATAAATCCCTATTCCCTAATGGTTGTGTTTTTTTAAGAGTGTATTAATCAACTGCAGGAAAACCATGAATTTTACCCAATACCTTTTCCCCAAAGCCGTATTTATCCCCAAGCACCCAGTATTTTAACAGCAATTCCAAATGGGACGTGTCACATGTAATTGCTGTAAAAGACTTGTAATCCTTGAGCTGAATGAGAACTAAGAAAGATAAATAAATAAATAAGTATACATCTTTAAGACACAGCATAAGAATATAAAGCATGTCTAATCGAGTTGGGAACACATTGCTGGCTGCCGGTATCCCGGCGGTCAGAGTACCGACCCCGGGATCCCGCCAGCAGAATACCGGTGGGGAGGATGGGGGGGGGGGGGGGTCGAAAGCCCCTTGCGGACACGCTGCGCTCGTCACAGGTTCTATTCTTACTTCATGGGTGTTGTGGACACCCACAACTGGGAATAGACCCTGTGGGTTGGCATTCCAGGTATTTTTAGTGCTCGGGATTCCAGCGTTGGCGTGGTGACCGCAGGGATCCCGAGCGCTGGTCACATGACCGCATCCTGTCTAATCTACTGTAATACATGAAACGGCCCATTGCTTAGCTACTGTAGGAGTGTGTAAAAAGCTGTATTCCTGGCAGTGCAGGAGTTAATAGTAGGCAGACTTGCAGCCCCACAAATGGTTTATGCTGTTTGAGGAACTTCATTCTAACAGGAAAACATGGGATGCACTACGAACCAAACCTGCAATTGTATGAATTGACAACACATAATTATGCGTATAACTGGAGGATTTGTATACATTGTGATACAGATTGGCAGGCAGTTAAACGAGAAAAATCCTCTGTAATGTTATTTAATGCACAGCGATGTCACGTACAGCTCTTACAAGAAGGAATCTAGAAAAACCATAGAAGAGGACCCTTCAAAGCTCATTAGAGAACAAAATATCTAAGCAGCAGTTCTCTTTGATAGTTCAAATACCGCATATTTAAGGCATTGCTAATTAAACAGGCCTTACTAATCAGGTCACTTATTAAACATGTTATTCATCCAATGCTCATGCGGGTTCTTCTGTACAAGTCATTCCACTGTGGTGTTGTGTTTATAAGGCTGTGCCCAGCTGAGTTTTATTACTGTTTGCACAAACTTAGAACAAGTCTCTTTATTCTCCATGGTATACCGGCTGGCAGCTGTGTGTAGAGTCGGGTTGGCGGTAACCTTACCTTACTTTGCTGATACCCTGATGTGTGATTTAAGTAATGTGCACAGGTGTCTAGCTGTGCCCATTTACCTTACATGAACACAAGTAACTTAACCTCAAGCCGGAATGAGGCTCTTAAATGAAATTATAGGCTGTGATCTTTCAGACATCAAGCGGTCTGTTCCGTTCAGATTGTGAAGGTCATACGAGTCGCCTGGCTGGTGACAATCTTAATGTCCACTGTGTGTTACATATGGCCAATCCCAAGGAAGATTGCTTGCCAAGAGAGAGGTTTTTAAAGAGTATCAAGGTCATTTATAAAGAGAAGAGAGAGCACATCAACGCACAATTGTTAATAATTCTATAACTATGGTCCGGGATCAGTACGAGATCCCGCCGGACGGGATCCCGGCGGTCGGAATACCGACACCGGGATCCCGACAGGCACAATCCCGACAGGGGGGCGAGCGCAACGCAGCCCCTTGCGGGTTTGCTGCGCTCGCCACGCTGCGGGCACGGTAACTCGCTACGCTGGGCACACTAATTTATTCTCCCTCTATGGGTGTCGTGGACACCCACAGAGGGAGAATATGTCGGGATTGTTGCGGTCGGGATCCTGGTGTCGGTATTTCGACCGCCGGGATCCCTTCGGCCGGGATCTTGATCGCATCCCAATGGTCCTTAGCTCGCTTTGCGCTCCATTAGTGTACAGATGGATGATATTTTGTGCACTAATGGAGTCATCCAGTTGTAATTGGGAATTACCACACCCAGGGTGGGGTGTACATGCAGCATGCTATTTTTGTGGTGTGTTGAGTTTTTCTGGCTGTAATGTAAACTATTGTTTTTGTAGATCAATGGCTGTAGAATAGCTGTGCAGTCTGGCGATACCAATCAGGTTCCAACTCTTTATAGACTGTGCTAGATAAATGATAGCCATGACAACTTCTCCACTTTATCTGTTGTGTAGGTTTGATACATCTCTTGTGTGAAATATATAAAAAATGCTGTTATCATTATTTTTTGCAGTGATTTACCAATAATTTATCACCATGGCAGCTTTATTGGTAGTTATTATTCTGCAGACTAATATCCACAGGGGCTCAGTGCATGAGCGGCACTGGATGCTCAGATTAAAAAAATGGGAATGCCAAGCACTTGCCCCCATACACTTCTCACCTGTCCACTAATGCTGGCCACTGTATAGCAGTGCAGTCACAGCAGCACATCATGCAGGGAGAAAGAGGAGACTGTTGCTGCTCCGCAGCCTCCATCCCCAGTGCAGCACATGCCGATTTCATTTTTTTAATGAAATACCCAAACCTCTTCTTTCAGATGACATTGGTGGTCATTCTGAGTTGTTCGCTCGCTAGCAGTTTTTAACAGCCATGCCAACGCTATACCGCCTCCCACTGGGAGTGTATTTTAGTTTAGCAGAAGTGCGAACGAAAGGATCGCAGAGCAGCGGCAATTTTTTTTGTGCAGTTTCAGAGTAGCTTCAGACCTACTCAGCGTTTGCGATCACTTCAGACTGTTCAGTTCCTGTTTTGACATCACAAACACGCCCTGCGTTCGCCCAGCCATGCCTGCGTTTTTCCTGGCACGCCTGCGTTTTTTCCAACACTCCCTGAAAACGGTCAGTTGACACCCAGAAACGCCCACTTCATGTCAATCACTCTGCGGTCAGCAGTGCAACTGAAAAGCTTCGCTAGACCTTTTGTGAAAATACATAATTCGTTGTAATAGTACGTCGCGCATGCGCATTGCGCCGCATACGCATGCGCAGAAGTGCCGATTTTTGGCCTCATCGCTGCACAGCGAACGAATGCAGCTAGCGATCAACTCGGAATGACCACCATAATCTCCTGCCAGCTACTGCTGGAAACTTCAACAGTCTGGAAATGAAAACTGAACAACTGCACAACCGGACATATTTGAAGGTCACCAATCAGAATAAATACATTTAGTGTATACTAGTGACTTGTGAAAGGAAACCCAGACCTAACTATCTCTACTGTATATCGATAGAGCACTGTATGCTTATAATGCATGAGATTACTACAGTAGACCATTGGACAGCTATGTACAGTATGGACAATAACTCGGAAGCTTGCGTTTCACCTTAAATAAACAGTAATATGTTTTTCTACAAAGACCGTACAGACAGCTGATGCTACATTAAATATCCTTAGAGTCAGATGTTCTAATCCCTTGAGAGTAGTAAAGTGGAGAGAGAGATAAACTACCAACCAATCAGCTCTTAACTGTCAGTTTTTGAACTTAGCATATAACATGGCAGCTAGGAGCTGATTGGCTGACACTTTATCTCTCTCCACTTTATCACTCTCTAAGGCTTAGTACATCTGCCCCATAGTCTTCAAAGAAAAAGTTCTGCCAGGAGTCCAAGCTATGTAGAGTAGCACGGAGGTTATGGCCACTGACTATGTAACAATTACTAAGGAAAGTTTGCTCATTTTAAAGCTATTGTCAACTTCTTGTAACTTGGATAAGTCATATTGTGACCCAGTCACCAAAACTAGACAGTTGGATGGAAAGGACAGTCAGCATATATACAATTATTTTACAGTGCTCCTGCTTAAATTGTATCAGTATATAAAAAATAACATAGTGTCACCGTGAGACAGGTAGCTACTTGTAATGACATTTCTCAGTCTTGCGGAGCCTTTGTGATAATTGGTTAATGACTGAGTTGTCTGACATAGCAACAGTCCGTAGGTCATGGTAGAGATAATAATCTAGATTGGTGCTGGTATTCTGTATCATCTGCTCACTTTTTTTTTTTTTCTTATTTTAAGAATAAAAATCATTCTTAACATGGGAATTGTTACATACAGGTACATGTATTTAGTTTATGTACATGAGATATAGTTTATATATAGCAAAAATGTGATTGTGCGCACAGGTTTCCTCCTGATGGGCCGGGTTCATCTTACACTCCAAAAACGCACTGGTGGGTAAATTAGCTTCTGACAAAATAATGAACTCTAGTGTGTATGTGTATCCATGTGATAGACGATATAGGGGGTCATTCAGACCGGATCGCACGCTAGCTTTTTTTGCAGTGGTGCGATCGGGTCTGAACTGCGCATGCATATGTGCTGCAATGCGCAGGCGCATCAGCCGCCGGCAACGGGGATCTCCGGACAGCTACGGAATCTACGAAGACAGCAATTGCACCGGTGATCGCAAGAAGATTGACAGGAAGAGGCCGTTAGTGGGTGTCAACTGACCGTTTTAAAGGCGTGTCCGGCCGAACGCAGGCGTGTCCAGCCGTTTCAAGGGATGGCTCCTGACGTCAGCCCCTGTCCGGATCAAAGCAGCGGCTGAGTAAGTCCTGAGCTGTGCAGAGACTGCACAAACTTTTGTTTGTGCAGCTCTGTGTACAAGCGATCGCACCCCTGCAAAGCGTTTACCCCTTCCCCCTGTGGGCGGCACCTACCTGATCGCAGCACTGCAAAAAACCGTCTGGGTACGATCAGGTCGGAATCACCCACATAGATTGTAAGCTCCTTTTGTGTGAATGTCTAAATATTCTCTGCAAATAATAATAATGGGACTTACACCAGCCCCATGCTGTCTGCTAAAGATCTGGCTGAAACAGATGCCCCATCTCCATCCACACCCTGGGAACAAGGACTGAAGTTGTCTGGCACACCCATGACACTCCCAGTTGGATCGCATGGTCACCTCACAGTTACCAGCCAGAAACACCCATTTCACTGATAATTTCCACTAGCAATAGTGTCCACTAGTGAACTCATCCGTGTGCTTAAGTCTAATTTGGTGCACGTCCAGTTTCCGATTTATTTCTTTAGCGCATGCATAGTATGCTGACAGGCACGAAAACTGTCGGTATGGCCCAATAGTCCTGACTGTGGGCCTGATTCGGATTTGTACGGACACCCGATGGTTTACTGTACAGAGAAATCCGCTGGTTTGAGGGCTGTATGTGTGCAATACCTGTACTGCACATGTACGATTATATATATATATATATATATATATATATATATATATAAAATGTCATAATGGCTTTTTTATTATTCTATTAAATTGGCTATATAACCAATCAATGAAAATAATAAAATCCAGCAAGGGGGTAGAGGGTGGGGGTGGTCGTTATTGTTGTTACTAGGGGCACCCTCACCCCCAATTCTGCCCCTGGGGATGGACGTTCACTACACTGAGGGGCTAATTCAGACCCGTTTTCGCACAGTTGGCGATCAGGTCTGAACTGCGCATTGCGGTGCATACGCGGTGAACTGCAGTGCCTGGGAGCGCCGGGCAGCGACAGGATGGTGCAACAAATCCAGTCGCACCGATGATCGCAAGAAGATTGACAGGAAGAGGGCATTTGTGGGTGGCAACTGACCGTTTTCAGGGAGTGTCCGGAAAAACGCAAGAGGGACCAGGCGTTTGGTGGGAGGATTCGTGATGTCAGCTCCGGCCCCGATCATCGCAGCGGCTGAGTAAGTCCTGAGCCGTGCAGAGACTGCACAAATTTCTGTTTGTGCAGCTCTCCTGCACATGTGATGGCACACCTGCACAGCGAATTCCATCTCCCCCTATAGGTAGCGACTACCTGATCGCAGGGATGCAAGAAACACACCCTAGCGATTAGGTCTGAATTACTCACTGTGTCAATATGAGCACTGTGAGCATGACACCACTCTTAAACATGGGATAATACCTACTGTACATATGAGGAACAACAAACAACTATGTATACATCCCTTATTCTGCGACCAGTAGCGGATCTTGCCACGGGCAAGCAGGACTTTTGCCCGGGACGCCGCCTTCCGGAGGGCGCCGGCACCATACGGAGGCGCCGCTACTGTGCTCCCCGCTGTGTCCGCTGTGTCCCCCGCTGTGAAGGGAACTAGATGCTACCCGTCTAGTTTCCCTTCGTGGAGAGGACCTTTACTGTGCGGTGCGCGATGACGTCATCGCACACACCGCACAGCATTATGGGACTGACACAGATGCTAGGGGTCATAATTGACCTCTAGTGTCCATCTATGCTGTGCTATGGGAGAGACGTCATGACGTCTCTCCCATAGATCCGAGGAGAGGAGCGGCGCCGGCAGAGGTCTGCAGCAGTCGGGAATCAGGAGCGGGGATAGTAAGTATTACAATTTTTTGTGTGTAAGCGGCGCTACTCTAAAGGGGGCACAAATGGGGGCACAACTTTACAGGGGGTGTAACTGACCACGCCCCCTGTATGAAGCCACACCCCTATTTTCCACCTGGGGCAACACAAGGGCTAGAACTGGCCCTGTGTGCGACCCTCCAAAACCAGGATATCCTAGATTTCACTGAATGATTTGATTTAGAGGAACATTGCTACGTGGTTAGCTAGATATATTATGTTTCCATGGGAAGGGAATGTTTACTGGCCAATAACAACTAATAAAACAACAGTCAATATCTGTCCTTCCTGCTAAACGTAATCCAGTGATGTGGGTGGTACAACACAGTACGTTTTTAAAACTTGGATATCTTCAACACACAAATACAACATGTAGCTGTCAGGCAAGGGTTAACCCATTCTCTAATTTCTGGCTGCTCTGAGAACAGATCATGCAGTCCTAGCCGAGACCTGAAATAGCCAGTCTGAGAGCCTGACACAGATATAGTCATGTTAATGTATCAGAGCATCGGACATTTCTTATTTGAATAATGCTGGTTAAACAGGGGCACTGTGAGTATTTCAAGATGCAACACTTTATGGAAATACCATTCAGCCATCGCTAACCCTTGCAATTTTAATTATATGCCTCTCCTCGCCACAAACCACTTCAATTGAGTAGGTGTTCCAGAAGATTACAAGTGAATGTGTCAGTATAACAGTGCACTCTGCTCAGATCGCTAATTTACAGTCACAGTTCTGCAGCAAAACCCAACATCATTCTGCTGGCCGCTGATACTGACAAAAGAATTGCAGCGAAACCACGGCACCATACTCTCCTGGATTGGGGCATTCTTTTCTGTTGGAGGATTACAGTCCGGATACACTTATAGTGTATCAGGACTGTGGTTTTGCGGTAATTTTTTTGTAAGTGAACTCTTAACTCTGAGGGAGCACCACCAACTTTTCCCAGAGGTTCACTTGTACTGTTTTTCTGGATTTGAACTTCATTTGGTTATATTTACATCTTGATATTGTATGTATGCCTAAAAATCTGTCTGCTGATACTGAGCTGGGGACGGCAAGGATTTTATGCCACAGTGCAGCCATGTTGATCTGTACCTTTGAGGTATATCAAGGATTATTATAGATCGTTTATTGGCCCTCTTTTAGCAGCATTGCAAACGCTAGGCCGCCGCCCTCTGGGAGTGTATCTTAGCTTAGCAGAATAGCGAACGAAAGATTAGCAGAACTGCTAATAAATAATACTTTGCAGTTTCTGAGTAGCTCCAGACCTACTCCTAGATTGCGATCAGCTCGGTCCGTTTAGTTCCTGGTTTGACGTCACAAACACGCCCTGCGTTCGGCCAGCCACTCCCCCGTTTCTCCAGCCACTCCTGCGTTTTTCCCTGACACGCCTGCGTTTTTTAGCACACTCCCGGAAAACGCTCAGTTACCACCCAGAAATGCCCCTTTCCTGTCAATCACTCACCGATCAGCAGTGCGACTGAAAAGCGCTGCACGAACAACAGCAAAACTGCTAAGTTTTTAGTTAAATAACTAAGCGCATGCGCGCTGTGTACCATGCGCATTTAGCAACAAATTGCAGCATAGCGAAAATCGGCAATGAGCGAACAACTCGGAATGACCACCATTGTCCATTAAACCTGTAATACAACAATCTAATTATTTTTTTTTTTTTTTTTGGGGGGGGGGGGTTAGAACAGAGAGTAAATTTATTTTTGTTTTATGATTTTTCTCTGATAATGCACAGAGCACACATTTTACACAACACAGCACTTACAGCAGCCAAGTTATTATGTGACTAAGTGAGAGGCATAGAGTATATTAGTATAGTAGAGATACTACATTCTAGTTCTATAATAAGTGACAATGGGGCAGATGTACTAAGCCTTGGACAGAGCTAAAATGGAGAGAAAACATACCAACCAATCAGCTCCCATCTGTCATTTTTCGAACACATCCTATAATATGGCAGTTGGCAGCTGATTGGCTGGTACTTTAGCTCCATCCACTTTATCTCTCTCCACAGTTTAGTACATCTGAATACCGGGTCAGTGGCAGCGTAAATGAATTTCCAGGTTGATGCGACCCAGGACCCGCTTACTACATAGGGAGAGGTGGCGCGGAGATGAGCTCATCTCCCAGCGTCACCTCCACCCCGCCCCCGCTGCCGGCTCCACCCCAGCTGCTATGGCAAACAACGGCATATTGCCGGGTCGTAGAGCCAGCGCAGAGGCTCCAATGCCGGATCCCACCCGGGAAGGACCAGTTTACAATTCCCGGGTGGTATCCGGCATTAGAGATCTGAAAGAGATATATGTTGCACATCTGTACATCAGAGGGTGAGCTATTCTTAATTTAATGCATTACATAAGGAATGAACCAATCATGCCATGGCCATAGGCGTGCGCAGCACATTTTATTAGGGGGTGCACGACTGGAGTTGCGTGCCTAGCCCCGCCTACTGGGCATGACTAGCACCATATATTAGCAGTTAGTGCAATCTAAATAATACAGTTAATTTGATTAAATAGAGTGTACAGTGAGGGCTGACAGAGGTTTATTAAACCTAACAATCTGTAAGCCTGGGACCTCGCTGACATCTGGCAGTGTATATTAGCTTTGCAATAGTGCGAACGCTTTCATCGCAGAACGGCTACAGAAAAAAATTGTGCAGTTTTAGAGCAGCTCAAAACCTACTCAGCGCTTGAGATCACTTCAGACCATTCAGTTCCGGATTTGACGTCACAAACACGCCCTGCGTTCTCCCAGCCACGCCTGCGTTTTTCCGCACACTCCCTGAAAACAGTCAGTGGCCACCCAGAAACGCCCACCTCATGTCAATCACTCTACAGCAGCCTGTGCGACTGAAATGCATTGCTAGACCTTGTGTGAAACTACATTGGCCATTGTGAAAGTATGTCGCGCATGCACATTGCGCCGCATACGTACCGATTGTTTGCCTCAGCGAACAATTTCAGCTAGCGATCAACTCGGAATGACCCCCGTAGTGAGTGCCGACCACCAACTAAACCGAATCCGCTCATCACTAATATATACACACACAAAACTTGCGAGGAAAAAACAGATGCACTCGGAGGCTTTTAAAAGTGCAACTAATGTGTTAAAACATAATAGCATAAAACTCCCAACGTTTCGGGGAAATTTCCGCCCCTTTGTCAAGGTAAACTGTTAACCTTTTTCTCGCAAGTTTTGTATCTGTCCAGTCAGAGGGCACCGGAGTGCTCACCGCGCTTTTTTACTTGTATTCAGCATTGAAGCTGTCGCTGACAAGCGGTAACGTAAAAACACCCATCAGCGCTGTATGTCAAGGCCAAACAGCGCCGAGGAATGCTCTTTTTCGCCGGCGTCCCTAACTACTGTGCATGCACCGTTGTATGCATACTCCCGACACATGTGCGGTAGTGATTTTCTGGACGCGGCGCCCATTTTGGTGTTCATGCTGACTGGTTTTGTTGCAGCGGAGTCCTGTCTCTATAGCAACCCGGCTGCTGTGATGTATGCCGGGATTGCTGCGGGAGGGGGGAATTGGAGCACAGGACAGACACTGCTGTGCATAATGTCTGCCCGGAGCAAACAAAGCCATTTTAGGTAAGCGAGCGCTATTTCAGAAATAGCGCTTGTTGTTAAATAGACTTTAGTGTGCAGCAGTATAGGGAAAATGAAAGGCTAATAGTGCTGATAGTTAGCAGCGCTATTAGCCTTGTTAAATAGAAATTGGTCCCATTTACCAGCTAAAGCGAGTTTCCAGCAAGGAAACTTGTTGATAAATGGGGTCTTTATGTATCTATCTTTCTGAGCAAGTTGTGCTTTTATGGGAGTGATTATATACATATATATATATATATATATATATATATATGCATATATATGTATATAGATATACACATACATATACCTGTGTGCTCGTGCTCAAATAATATAATCCCCCATTGCCGTATTCTGCAATGTGTACGTCACTCCAGGATTGGTAGAAAAAAGTTGATGTTTAGTCCATGTTAAATGAGCATCATACTACAGCTATAAGCAGGCTGCACTCAGCACTTTTGTAGTATGATGCTCATTTAACATGGACTAAACATCAACTTTTTTCTACCAATCCTGGAGTGACGTGCATATTGCAGAATACGGCAATGAGATATATTTATAATATATATTAATAATAACCCTATATTTTCTAAGTTTTATCCCACCCCCACACCCTGTCTGGCCTGAACTTTGCCCTGGACCTTGGTGCACACAGACAGTGACTGAGTGAGTCTATCACTCACATTCTGAAGGCTCAGGCAGCAGGCACCGACTCCTCTCCTGCAGCGGTAGAAAACGGCAGGGCAGCAGGGGAGGCACACAATACTAACTGCCAATGCCACTGCAAATGAGCACGGGCGGGAGCCTGGAAAACAGCCCACAGCGGGAAAGGAGGAAGGTAGAAGAGGGGAGGGCGCGCGGTGTGACGTCAGCACGTCACACCGCGAGGCAGTCGGATGATGACGGTGGGTGGGCTGGGCTGTGCGGCCAGCCCACCCATCCACGAAGAAGCCGTTTAGGTTCAGTGCAGCTGACAGGGAGCTGTCAGCTGTCACTGTGTGAGTGGTGTGACCGGCGGCAGCGCAGCGGGAGGGTGGTGAAAGCATGCTATAAGGGCAGCACCAGCGAGCGATGCAGGAGCCAGGAGGACTAGGTTATATCCGATCATCGCTATCAGTGTGCTGCTGTAGTAGCAGTAGCACACACACTGCTACAACAGCAGCACACAGACAGCAATGACCGGAGCGCAGGCGTAACGTGCGGGGGGTGCCGGACATTAGGGGGTGCCTGTGCGCACCAGGCAGCCCCCGTGCGCACGCCTATGGCCATGGCAGCACATCATAGTATACAAATACTCCAGACTACACTGCCCTGCTACTCTGCACATCACTCCATAGAAACAGAGACATCAGCAGAAAGATTATAAAATGATGACACAACACAGTAAGGAAATAGCATTTGTGATCAGTCGTGACGCCCTGACTTCAGAATTTATTCATTGTGTTGGGATGCAATCAATATGCCGGCTGTCGGGATCCCGGCGTTCAGTAGACCGACGCCGGAATACACCAGTCTGTGAAATACCTACGCTCAGAATCCCAACAAACACTCGGTATTCCCACTTGGTTGGTGGGTCCACGCCACCAACCGAGTGAGAATAGAACAGACCCGAAGAGTGGCGAGTGCAGCGAGCCCGCGAGGGAACTTGCTACCAGCATTACGGCAGATGGTAAATTCCTGGGTCGAAGTCCAGTTCATTAGTAAAGGATCTGACACTTTTTGCCGGAGTTACTCACCTGTATATCCGAGAATTATTTGATGCAATTAAGAACATCTCAGCGGGTGTGGTATATTATGTTGACACATTGGGTGGAATTATTGTTTGAAAAGTCAGTTGGATGTCTGTTTTTACCTCTCCATTAGACTCCCAACTGATTTTTTAAATGATTGAATCCCCCATTATGTTGACATTCAGAATGTTAACACAACGTTCTTCTGCTGTTAGAGGCTAAAGCTAACCACAGCCTAACCCTAAACCAACAGTGTCGACATTGTGACAATGTTGGCATACTGTAATGACCAAGTTGACATTATGTCCATGTAGACAATATGAAAGTTCAGCGCTGACATTATAGTGTGAACATTCTGAATGTCGGCATAATGATTACATACCCTGTCAGCACATTTATATAATTTCACAGAACAATGGGGGTCATTCTGAGTTGTTTGCTAGCAGATTTCGGTCGCTGCGCAGCGATCAGGCAAAAAAATCGTCACTTCTGTGCATGTGTATGCAGCGCAATGCGCACGCGCATCATACTATCACAACGAACGATGTAGTTTCACACAAGGACTAGCGAAGCTTTTCAGTAGCACTGGCAGCCGAAGAGTGATTGACAGGAAGAGGGCGTTTCTGGGTGTCAACTGACCGTTTTTAGTGAGTGTTCGAAAAAACGCAGGCATGCCAGGAAAAAAGCAGGCGTGGCTGGGCGAACGCAGGGCATGTTTGTGATGTCAAAACAGGAACTGAATAGTCTGAAGTGATCGCAAGCGCTGAGTAGGTCTGGAGCTACTCTGAAACTGCACACAATTTTTTTGTAGACGCTCTGCGATCCTTTTGTTCGCACTTCTGCTAAGCTAAAATACACTCCCAGTGGGAGGCGGCATAGCGTTTGCACGGCTGCTAAAAACTGCTAGCGAGCGAACAACTCGGAATGACCCCAAATATACAGTAGTTGAGGATAACCCAGTGAGGTGTTATGTTATCACTATGTAATATTTATTGATACATTGGAAATATAGTCAAACAACAATAACCTAAAAACCACAGACAGCTATTTACTGCCCTCTGTAGTAGTTACACAGTCATACACTGCCAGTTCCAGCAAAGCGTTCAGCAGTAACTACTGGTGAAAGTGGAGTGCACTACTGTGCAGACTCCATATTGCTCCTCCAGGGAAATGTAATTTCCTATACCAGGATGGTCACTGAAGCTACTGCTGAGCCTGTGCGCAGAGCCGGACATAGCCATAGGCAAACTAGGCAATTGCCTAGGGCATTTGATATGCCTAGGGACATCAGCAGCTTCTGCTGATTAAAATGATATGTGGCATGCCTATATTCTGTGTGTAGCATTTCATATGCAGATACAGCCACAGTCTCACACAATATATAGGCATGCTGCATATCATTTGAATCAGCAGAAGCTGCTTGTGCATCCTAGCCACATAGCAATGCACATTAGATGCATTTTCATAAAAAAAGGTGCCCGACATTAGCATTGAGGCAAGATTTATGAGGACACATCTGTATCCAAGCAGAGGCAGAGGTCACAGTGTTAGTGGCAGTGTGAGTGCTGTGTCCATGTGAGTGGATTGGTTGTTCAGTAGTGTTTGGAATATGTATAAGGAGCATTATGTGTGTCATGTAAAAATGCATTAATAATGTGCAGCAAATGTGTAGGGGGCACCATGTGTGTCATTATGTGTATAAGGGCATTAATAATATGCGGCATATGTGTAAGGGACATTATGTGTAAAAGGGCATTAATAAAGGTCATAATGTGTAAGGCACATTATGTTTATAAGGACATTAATAATGTGTCTCATATGTGTAAGGGGCATTACTGTGTGGAATTATGTGTATAAATGCATTACCAATGTGTGGCATTATGTGTATAAGGGGGTCTACTATGTGGATTGCATATAGAAAGGGCACTACTGTGTCGTCTAATGTGAATAAAGAGCAATAGGGTGTGGTGTAATGTGAATAAGGAGCAATTCAGTGTGATGTAATGTGAATAAGGGGCTCTACTGTGAGGAGTAATGTTTATAAGGTAAAGTGATACTACTGTGGGATGTAATATGAATTATGGACACTATCGCATGATCAAATGTGAATAAAGTTGCAGTACTGTGTGGTGTAATTGGAATTGGGGGTACTATTGTGTGGCCATGACCCTTGCCAGCAAAAACACCCCCCTTTTTGGGCTGTGCGCCAAATGTGCGAACTGTTCCTATTTATATAGGGGGTACAAACACCGAAATAAGAACTGCTATGGACCGTGAGGGGTGATGGTGTTGGAAAAGAGGTGCAAGGTCAGAGGCGGAACCAGCGGTGGTGCTAGGGGGCACCAGCCAAAATCTTGCCTAGGGCATCATATTGGTTAGGGCCGGCCCTGCCTGTGCGGAGTCATCTTGAGACTGCGTTAGAGAGCCACAGTGTTAGAGATCCAGTAAAACCTGCCATTATCTACGATATAACCACTGTTCCAGCATCCTGCACTGCTACCCGTTGCCTACTGTACATACATTCACCAGCTAGTGAGCTGCATGACATCCTACTCCGCTCCATTTACCAGTGTGTATAACAGTGAGTACGGCTATATATGTTTTATCTTCAACAAAACCACTCCACTGGCTAGGTAATAGGGCCCTTTGTAGTTTAAGGAATCCACGGGTGTTTACAGAAACTATGTTACATCCTCAAACCTGGACACACATATTTCCAACAACTAAGGCAAATACTATAATACTGTAATAGGTTACTTTAAGACTCACTAAATTATTTTGGGTGTGTCAAAACCACATACTTGAACATTTTTGCACATTATAGAAACATTGATCCTTTTCACAATTGACCAAAACCTGGAAGGAGGGGAGGATTTAAGGGTGAGGGTGCCCCTGTTACAGCCACCCCACCCCCACCCCTTGAGAGTAATTTTCTTATTTTCATTGATTGGTTATAAGCCCTCATCTGATGATATCTAATTTAAAAGACTAATAACAAAAAAGCCACAATGACATTTTCTTAATTTTAATTATATATACATATTTACTCAGTAGGACAGCTTACAGAGGCAGTATGTGCATGTCCTACCCATTTACACTCCATTCAAGATGGCATATGGTACAGCACAGTGGTAATATTTTGCAGTTATTGGTGCATTTCGATCTACAGTTCCAACACAGGCATCCAAGTGCTGCCCCCCAATACGTGCCGCCCCTAGGCACATGCCTCATACTGTATGCCTAATGGGAAATTTACCACTGCCTGGAATTGACTTTCTACCAGGGACGTGCAGTCAGGGGAGGCAGTGCCTTCCCTGTGATTAATTAGTAAAATAATACAAAGAAGATACTTATGACACATATTCAGGGCCGGTGCAAGGTCTCTCGGCACCCTAGGCAAAACTTCTGCCTACTGCCCCTTCCCCTGGGTGGTCTTCTGTATGCCGGCGGTCGGGCTCCCGGCGCTCAGTATACCGGCGCCGGGAGCCCGACAGCCGGCATACCGACACTTATTTTCCCTCGTGGGGGTCCACGACCCCCATAGAGGGAGAATAAAATAGTGTGGCGTGGCGAGCGCAGCGAGCCCGCAAGGGGCTCATTTGCGCTCGCCACGCTGTCGGTAAGCCGGCGGTCGGGCTCCCGGCGCCGGGATGCTGGTCGCTGGGAGCCCGACCGCCGGCCAGCCGTAGTGAACCCCCTTCCCCTTACCTGCCCTTCAGGAGAAAGGCATACTGCTGCTGACCACCACCCCGTCTGTTGCATGGCTGCTCCCTTCTCCCCATCTCCGCAGTCCGTGTGGTCTCCTGCTGCCCCCCCCCCACCACTCCACTATTTTAAATATCTTCTGTTCTATTCCCACCACCATCTGTGTGCATGCAGCAGCTCATCTCCGCCACCCCCCCCCCCCCAGACTGCTGCTCTCCCCCTCTTTTCTTATTAAATGCAGAAAGTGCACTGTGCAGCCATCTTACCTGCAGACTGCGATGCATAGTTGGGACTGAGTAGTCTGTGAAAGAGCCTGGAATGAAGAGCAGCTCCGCATGTCACCCCCAACCAGGACTCCAGGAGCTGTCAAAGTTACTGCCTGTGCTATGAGATGTAGGACCACACTAACTTTTTCATTCGGATGTAGCAAGCCGCCCCTTCACATCCCGGCGCCCCTAGGCAGCTGCCTAAAGCTGCCTAGTGGAAGCTCCGGCCCTGCACATATTCTGTGTCATTAGTATCTTCTTGATGTAATGCAAATTTTTTTTTTTTTTGTTAAATGACTTTGTGCCTCTCATACATATTAGGAACGGGAACAGTGTGGGGGGCAAGGCCAAGCACTGGGCTGTGAAAGCCCATTGAAAAACATAGGGAAAGCGGCACTTAAACAAGTGCCTCGCTGACACGGACACCACCCCTATGTCAGCGAGGCACCTGTGATTGGACAGCGGATCCAGTGCTGGATCCGCTGTCCAATCACCCACATGCGGCGTGAGGCGGAAGTTTGACGGGAGCAGTGGTGGCCCTGCAGTGAGTGCTGCTCTCCCCTGTCCTCCGCCAGCTCCGTCCTCCCCTCCCGTTCACAGCCGCCAGCAGGTTAGTGTGTGGCTCTCCCCCGTCCTTTCACAGACAGCAGCAGGTCTCTCTCTCTCTCTCTCTCTCTCTCCTGTTGTCCCCTCCCTCTGTAAGTATTTATTTTCATTTTTACAGGTGCCCCTATTGGATTCTACTGGACAAGTGGACGTGATCGGCTTGAGATGTAGGTAAGTAATCTCACTCTCATTTTTACAGGTACCCTTATTGGATTCTACTGGACATGTGGACATGTCCGGCGTGGGATGTAGATAAGTACAGTATGTGTGAGTGTGTAAGTGTGTTACAGTAAAATTTTACTTTCAAGGTGTGTGTGTTGTGTTTTTATTTGGGTATTTTTGTTGTTGTAGAACCACAGGTACCAGCGGACCCATTATTTCCCTGCATGCTGGTACTTGAGGTTCTCCAAGTACAAGCAAGCGGCCGAGTCTTGCTGAGCCTTGTAGTTCCACAACAAAAAAACAATATTCTTTTTTTACACAATTATGGCTATCAGCCCGGCACCCACCACCCATGGGTGCTGGGGACAACCTCGGGCTTCACCCCTGGCCCTTGGGTGCCTGAAGGGGGGGACCCCTTGATTTAAGGGGTCCCCACTCCTCCAGGGAACCCCAGCCAGAGTTAACTAGTTGGGGGGGTAATGCCACGGCGGCAGCGACCTACATAAATGGGTCCCCCGGCTGTGGTATTATGTCCCTGGCTAGTGGAGCCCGGTGCTGGTTTTAAAAATACAGGGGTCCTCTGTCCAATTTTTCCCCCAGTATTTAAACCACCAGGACCGGCTCAAAAAACCCTAGGCTGGTTAAACTTAGGAAGGGGGACCTCACTCATTGTTTTTTTACATTTTTTAACCCATTCAGACCCTTCTTCATTAAGTTAATGGAAGCCCTGGACAACAAAATTGCATTCATGTCCTCCTCCCACTCCCTTCCCAGTCCCAAACATTAATTTTTCTTTTTTTATGATGAGCAGCCAGGCAGCGGGCATTGGCGGCATTGGACTGAGATGCAAATTAGTGGTGGAGGGCTGGGTCAGTTGATGGTGGCTGAGTTTGTAAGCCATTGGCGGTGGCAGCGGACATCGGCATAGAGGCAGTAGCGGGCATTGGCTTGGCAGTAGCGGGCATTGGCTTGGCAGCGGTAGGAGTCATCAGCAGGATTCAGCGGACATTATGGTAGTGCCTCACCAGCCACTGACATCACCACACGCTACTGCTTTCTACCCCCATGTCCTGGAAAGGTGAGGCTTATCTGGACTTTGGGGGTGTGGCATTGAACAAAAATAAACAAATATAGATGTGGTTGATGGTTTGGAGATATTTTAGCTGTATTTATAATGTTTCTTTAACTTAGGGAACTATGATTCCTGATATAAAAAATAAATTGTATACATACAGTAGCTGTGTTTTCCTGTATCTGGCAATAATGTTAATTAATAACTATTCTAGGAAACACCAGTACCTTAACCTGTCCTAGAACACAGCTAACATAGCCTGTAGAGAACATTATTACGTATCCTACATGGGTGTGCACAGGGCCATCTTAAAGTATAGGCACACTGGGCAGCTGCCCAGGGCACCCCAATTTTAGGGTCCTCCGAGAATGGGTGAGTGGTGGTCACACAATCAGAGCATGAGGCAGCATTCTCTACCTGCCTCCCAGCCTGCAGACAGACAGTGAATGGCTGTCAGCATGCTGATTGGTAGATGGCTGGAGCTATCCACCAACCAGAGTGCTGATAGCCATTCACTGTATGGAAGCATGTGGAGAGATGGCACGGTACCGCAGGAGGGGCATGTTATTATTTTTTTTTATTGGCTCCCGTGAATGGGTGTTTAAGGGCAGCAGTGTATTGCTTTGCCCAGGTCCTACAGTGCTGTTAAGATGGCCCTGGGTTAGCATGTATGAAACACTAACATTATTATATCAGTAGGAGTTGCAGTGGTAGCTGACCAGTTATTGTATAACACTCACATAGAACTCAAGAGCTACAGAGAAGAGCAATTAAACAGTTGTCCAGATATTATATTTAACCATGTCTGGCTGAGCATCAAAGTCAAGCTGTATTGTAACTGTACTGTATCTGTTCATCTGTCTTTCAAATAGTCTTAAAAAATGAATGCCACATTTTGTTATTGTACAACCCACATCTAAATGACACATGACTCCTGCAGCTTTTGTTAAAGGTCACGGTAAGGTAACATACAACCTTTAGTTCATGTTTCCAATTTACATAGTTTGACCACAATGAGAAGATTTCAGTTCTCAAAAACTTGTTAGATCTTATCTTAATGGTCATATTTACTAAATATCTGGTTTCAGACCTAATAATTACTATTTCCCCCTAAATGTACTGAAAATCACATGTTGGGACACCCTGCAATGTGTAAAGAGGGGAAGTTATTGAAAAGCAATTATTTCCCTTCTATGTTGGGGGTTGGGACCTTCCTGTGCATGTGCCACCTGCAGACCACTCATGTGCATTGCTAGGGAAGGTTCCGGAAGGGTATGGGTCATTAGGTTGACCACACTTAGGTCGACAGTCACTAGGTCGACGTGGTCATTAGGTCGACATGAACAAGGTCGACATGGAAAAAAGGTCAACATCAGTTTGTTTTTTTTGTTTTTTGGTGTTGTTTTCCCCAATTAGTGCACCCACGTTTGGGTGGGTTATTTTGTTTCTGTGCAGGGTAAATACTGGCTGCTTTATTTTTACACTGCAATTTAGATTTCAGTTTGAACACACCACACCCAAATCTAACTCTCTCTGCACATGTTATATCTGCCCCCCCCCCCCTGCAGTGCACATGGTTTTGCCCAACTGCTAACAAATTTGCTGCTGCGATCAACTCTGAATTAGGCCCTATGACTCCCGTTATCTAGGCTCAGCTGCCAGTGTGAGGTATCATAGTGTAGCAGCAGGGGTATATGGGGCATATGGTACCCACGTCTAAGTGGATGCAGAGTAATAGAAACACTAGCCTTTCCATTGTGTCGCCTTATTGTCTAAAGATTGTTCAAACTGAATAGGAGAGATTGTTCTATTCAACTCTCAAACTCTGTGTGTTGTTTGTACAAGTCAGTATTTCTTGTAGATAATAATTGTCAAATATTGACTTTGAGTTGTTGCTTGTATCTTTGTGACTGAACAAAAATCTATTAAAGCTTTGTAGCAAAAGTCTAACACAACAGAAATATTTTTATTCATTGGAAAGGAAACACAGAATATAGCTGCAGAGGACAACCGTTTAACCACACACTTCTCACTGTTTGCTACTGTTTATTACTAGAGAGCCTATGTGGATGTGTTTTCATTCGTTATAGAATGTCAAAGATACCTATAACTCACTGGTTCCAAACTTTTTTGAAAAACGGAGCCCTAGAGCATCAGAAATTTTGTCACTGCAACCCTAGGTAACAAAAAAATCTTATTGATTAAATTTAGAATTAAATATGAAATTAAGTAAATTGTGTTTATACTGCATGTCAACCTTAGGTTCAATTGTGTGGTGAGGGACAAGATTTGCTTCTGTTTTTATGATTAGCAGCAGTGCCGGCGCAACCCGCTCAGCAAAGGGATGTAAAGCAGGGAGGCGCAATGCCGGAGAGGCGCTTTCCCTGCTCTGCATCCCTGTTACTGTCCACAATTGCTGCCGGCTGCCGCTGAGCCTGTCAAACTGTGACAGGCAATGGGGCCGGCAGCGTGAAGCACAGTGGTTCGCCCAGCTAGTGCTGAGCAGCAGTGGCGGTTGAGCAGCAGAGGCAGTGATAGCAAGGCCAGCCGGATCATCACACTATGCTGAACTCACTTCAGTGAAGTGCAGAGGTCACCCGCCAGCTCCGAAGTAATACCCCGTGCTGTCAGCCGCACGCTGGAGGAGCTGATCAGGACAGGGGGATGGTTCCAGTTGGGGCTAGTAAAAGTGAGTTCATCGAGGCTGTGCTGGGTGTTCAGTCTCCCCTGCCCTTGCTCATCAGACAGCCAGAAATGCTACCACTCGTTCAGCACTTTACACTGCTGTATGAACATCAATAAGTACATGATGACTTCTGCCATGCTGAGCTCGCCTCTTATATTGGTTAAATATCAATAAATATTAGATATAGATATAAAAGAAACTCTCCTGTCCTGCCTGCACCCAGTCTCTCAGGAATATGTATTAACTGAGCTGTATGGAGGGGTACAGGTCTGACAGGCACTACAGGGTGACTACAGGTCCTATTATACCCTGATTACTGACCTTACTATAATGCAATATGTGATTCATCAATGTATAATGGTTATACAGGTATATACATATACACAGTGACTCACACTATTGGAGGGGGAGGGGCCTTTGGGGGAGTACTGAGTTAGTACTGACAGCTCAAATTACAAATAAAAAATACTGCAGTAATGCTAGATCAGGCTTAGGAGGGTATCCAAATACTCACGGTCATTGACCGCAGATAATTGTATCACCGGGGGCCATCCTATTAACCCTGAAGTGGTGCCCCCCCCCCCCCCCACCCTTCCGGCACTTTTTTCGGCTTATGCTTCGGGTGCCTCGGGCACCCGAAGCATAATCTGCGATAAGTGGGCTGAAGGAGCCTTGATAACACATGGGATCGGGGATTTATCCCCGATTCCATGTGTTTTTGCACGATCGCAGGTCCTTTTTCAGATGATGAAAAAAGCCTGTAACAGGATACCGCAGTAATGACCATCGGTCATTAATCGTGATATCCGTCCATTTTCACATGCCAAAAATGGATCGTGAATAACTGGATACCCCCCCCCCCCCTTAGGCAGAGAGGGGTGGGGGGATATTAGAAGTCAACCATTAAAGAACACTTATTTATTTATTTTTATTTTATTTAATAGTTGAATTCTAATAGCCCCCCTCACCCCCTTCTTCCCACCTCTGCCTAGGCTTGATCTAGCAGCAGGACTAGTGGGGGGGTTCTGGCAATAAGTGACACTTCTGTGTGGCATAATGTGTATAAGGAGCACTACTTTTGTGTGGCATACTGTTCTAAGGGGTACTACTGTGTAACGTAACATGTATAAGGGCTACTACTGTGGCATAACGTGTATGAGGGTTATTACTGTGTAGCACAACATGTATAAGGAGCACTACTGTGGTGTAACATGTATAAGGGGTACTACTGTGGCATTACATGCATAAGGGGTACTACTGTGTAGCGTAATGTGTATAAGGGGCACTACTATGGTGTAACCTGTATAAGGGGTACTACTGTGTAGCATAATGTGTATAAGGGGCACTACTGTGGTGTAATGTGTATAAGTGGTACTACTGTGGCATAACATGTATAAGGGGTGCTACTGTGGTGTAACATGTATAAGTGGCACTACTGTGGTATAATGTGTATAAGTGGTACTACTGTGGTGTAACGTGTATAAGTGGTACTACTGTTGTGTAACGTGTGTAAGTGGCACTACTGTGGTGTAACGTGTACAAGGGGTGCTACTGTGGTGTAACGAGGATAAGAAATACTACAATATGGTGTAATATGTAATTTCGTCCAGTGTAATGTGAATTAGATTGTGAAATGGGGGTAGTATTGTGGGGTAACACCTCTTCCTTGTGAAAATCCTTTTTGGTACACACTGTCAATGTTTCCAGCATGGGAGGGCGCAAATTTATAGTTTGCAGGGGGGCGCCAAACACCCTAGCACCGGCCCTAATTAGCAGCCACCACCACTGGTTTTGTCTATTACATTCACCATAAATAATTTTCATTGGTCCTGGGCACCCCTGCAATTGCCCTGAGGCACCCCAGGATGCCTAGGCACACAGTATGAGAACCACTGCTATAACTCACTACTTTTAGTTTAATTCAGCTCAGTTGCGTACTGCTGGATAAATGACACATGCGCAGTATAACTAGTGGACATTGACACAAATGCAATTGCGATTCTATAACCTACAGAGCAGCTAAAGTTAGCAAGTGAAGCTGCCACCCGGGAATTAAAAAAGACACCAAAAGGAGCCATCGCAAACTGAACCGCGATTGCGTACACATTAGCATACGAAACACAATTAAGGAGAACATCTAAGCTAAGGGTTGGCCTATGGCTATGCAGACTGCAACAGCAGTAGCGACACAGATGGCATGTATTTGCACGGACTATCACGCAGCCATTAGATTATACAGTACACACCGCGAAAACAGCCATGGCACGCCTGCGTTTTCCTAACCACTCGCCTTAAACTCCCCGTTAGAACCTCCAAACGATCATTTCCTGTCCATCACTCTGAGACAAAGTTCTCAGTGAGAGCAGTATCGCAGCAGCACCCTCACACATGGGCATTGCGATCGTAACTCATGTGCAATTTGCTGAAAATTGCTCGGTTGCGTGATTATCGGCCATTGTGTACAAGCATGAATTAGTCCTATTATGCTAAGACTCTGCAAGAGGTAGAATAACTGTTGAGCAATTCAACAACTAGAGAAAAAGAAGTTGGAAATGGTGCGCGATACTCAAACAAAATATAGCTTTTATTGTGTTACATTAAAAACAAATATATTTTTACCTCTATATCATACTGTATATACGTAAACCAAACCACAGAGAATAAGGAATGTGTATATCAGGGCTTCTCAACCACCATCCTCAAGGCACACCAACAGACCAGGGGGGTAATTCAGAGTTGATCGCAGCAGCAAATTTGTTAGCAGTAGGGCAAAACCATGTGCACTGCAGGTGTGGCAGATATAAGATTTGCAGAGAGAGTTAGATTTGGGTGGGTTATTTTGTTTCTGTGCAGGGTAAATACTGTCTGCTTTATTTTTACACTGCAATTTAGATTTCAGTTTGAACACACCCCACCCAAATCTAATATCTCTGCACATGTTATATCTGCCCCCCCCTTCCTCCCTGCAGTGCACATGGTTTTGCCCAACTGCTAACAAATTTGCTGCTGCAATGAAGTCTGAATTACCCCTCAGGTGTTAAGGCTAGCCATAATTGTGCACAGGTGACTTAATTACAGTAGTACCTCAGTTATTTTGATTTACCATCTCTGCTTGATTATAGATATCACTAAACCCTGGACTTTCGGTGGGTTTTGTGGACCGTGGTTGGAAACACTGGTGTATAGGTGTGAAAAATGTGAAAAAATATTCAACTGTGTGTGTCTGTGTTGCGTCTTGTTGAATTGTCTGTATCCTGGTCTGTGGTATCACCCCCTACTTGTCAAGAAGTACTGTATATATATTATGGATATATAGGGGATCAATATTAATTATCATATGGATTGTAATTTCCCATGTGCAATAGACCTATCTCTCTTTCTCTAAAAGAATAATGGTTGGACCACATAAACTAAATTGAAATATCCATCATCAATTCCTGTTCCCATTGGAAAGCTAGATGACTAATCTCTTATATGACAGTGACAGGCAATTATTCCAAACCACTAGGAGAAAGTTTCTTATTACAGATTGTTTTAAAACCATCTGGTTTCACCCATATTTTAAACTTGCAGTCTCCCATTAAATATAAAATGATTATTGACAGATTTAACAGCAAATATGGTGGTGAATCAGTGGTGGACGCTAAGTAGTAACAACTGTGACTTATGTCGCAGCCGCTGCTGTGAAATTACGCTGATGCTGCAGGCAAAGGCCTGTGTAATGAGATACCCACTGGCTGCAGCTCTAATCCACCATTGTGCACAGAAAGGCGCACCATTGCGCGAACACATTGGTGCAAGTAGAAAAACATGTCTTACAAAAATGGGTGTGACCAAATGCCATATGGGGCGTGGCCAATGAAAATGTGGGCGTGATACACATATGGGGGAGGGGAAGATACACACATGACCCTCACAGTGCCAGATACACGTTGCCCCACAGTGCCAGATACACGTTGCCCCACAGTGCCAGATACACGAATGCCCCACAGTGCCAGATACACGTTGCCCCACAGTGCCAGATACACAAATGCCCCAAAGTGCCAGATACACGTTGCCCCACAGTGCCAGATACACATTGCCCCACAGTGCCAGATACACAAATGCCCCACGGTGCCAGATACACGAATGCCCCACAGTGCCAGATACACGAATGCCCCACAGTGCCAGATATACATTGCCCCCCACAGTGCCAGATATACATTGCCCACAACAGTCCCAGATATACATTGCCCACAACAGTGCCAGATATACATTGCCCCCCACAGTGCCAGGTATACATTGCCCCCCACAGTGCCAGGTATACATTGTCCCCCACAGTGCCAGATATACATTGCCCGCCACAGTGCCAGATATACATTGCCCCCCACAGTGCCAGGTATACATTGCCCCCCACAGTGCCAGATATACGTTGCCCCCTACAGTGCCAGATATACATTGCCCCCCACAGTGCCAGGTATACATTGCCCCCTACAGTGCCAGGTATACATTGCCCCCCACAGTGCCAGGTATACATTGCCCCCCACAGTGCCAGGTATACATTGCCCCCCACAGTGCCAGGTATTCGTGAAGCAGCAGCAGCAGAATCTCGTCCCCAAACCTGTGACCTCAGTGCTGTGAGGCAGTAATGCTAGCCGTTATACCAACCATACTGCCAGAAGTGAACTAGTCAAATGTGAACTACTGTAGTCTTGGTTAGCGTGGAGTATAAATGTTCTCCTAAGGAGTCTGCTAACTTCGAGGTAGGACAGGGGTATTTAAAATACAACACTCCATCTGTTGTAGAACTAAACATCCCAGCATGCCCTGCCATCGTTTTAGCATGCCCTAATAGCAAAAATCATGCAGATCATGCTAGCTAGGACATACTTGCCGACCTTCTGGCTACCAGGTCAGTATTGCAGGGAGGAGTGGGGGCTATAGCGTGGCATATGGGGGGGGGGAGGGTATGGTGGGCGTGATGACGCAGAGAGGGCAGAGCGGGGCGTGACAACGAAATTGCATCATTGTGGCCATGTCCCCGCTACACAATGCCAAGATTACTGCCATTGTTGGCAAGGGGGTGGAGCAATGATGATGCAATTCAGTGCAAATCACATCATCGGCTCCTTCAGCAGGGGGGAGTTATGTGCGGGTGCGGCTGGTGGCGGCAGTCTGGGAGACTTGACTACTCTTCCGGGGGGTGCGGGGTTGGGAAGGCACCAGGTTGAAGGCTGTACATCTATATTGCCTGTTGCAATCTTCTATAAGAGAGCCATATAATTTCCAACAACGTGGATCTTGTTCCAAACATGCTGTGAGTAAATGCAAATGGAAAAGCAGTAAGAAAATTTACTTACAAAACGTGAAGGTGTCATGTGACAAGTGATCCCTCCCTGACACCTGGAATTAAAGCTAAATACAGATTAAAAAAAAACAAAAACAAACACATAAATTGCACAACTAAATGTTCTTGGACAATTTTTGGCACTCCAGATGTTTGGGAATTACATGTCCTAAAACCTCAATAAATACGATATATAAAACACCTAGCTTTGTAACGCTCTCTCTCTCTTCCACTCTCTTATGTACTCTTGCAGGCCACAGTCAGCTAAAATGAATCCTATTTATAATACTTACCTTTAGAAAATGATCATAATACAGATATTTGTCTCTGTATCAGAGGTAATATTTTGCTGCATTATTTTCCTATCCTGATCCTATATGTACTCAACTCTACTATAACTTTCATACGCACCAAGAAGCATTCAGAATAAGTGGGTCAGAGAGAATAACATCTCATTCGTACATCAAATCCTACGGGGCCATCACAGAAAACCCATGGGGAACTCGTTTTATCAATTCAGCACTAGGAATTCAATCTAATTTCCAGCCTCAAAACTGGATATATTCTCCACTGCAGCCTATTTCCTGCTATTTTATCTCTGAACCCTGGGAGACTGGAGATAAAGAATCACTGGGAAAATTATAGGCAGAGCCAAGGTTGTCTTTAGTCATTTGATGATCTCAGGGGAAAATCTTAAGTCATATTTAGAATAGGGGGAATAAAATAAATGCACTGTGTCCTCACCTTGTGTAATTGCCTTGGTGCCTGGGGGGGTGTCACCTCTCGGAACGCATTGTTTACTCTGGTGAAAGTCTATGGTCCCGGGGAGAATTCTCCTAGCAGTATGAGAATTAGTGGGGGATCCCATAGATAATTAGTAGTTTGTTACACTTGGAGAATTTATACAATTCTCATAGGGAACAGATAATCCTAGTAAAATGTACTTCTTTGATTAACCCCATTTTTCCCTGAGTGGTCTAATATCTCTTTTGGTCCAAATGGAGGGATTAGGGATCAGAGCCCAATGAACTACATTTGCTAATCTCAGAAAGAAGAGTGTGGTGTAAATAGCACAGATTGTTGTAGGCTAATATACTGTACTGTAAGTAGTATCACATTATATCATATGGTTAATGTCTACTATAGTCCTGCCTACAACACCCCCTCTCGCCTTTCCGTCTCTCTCCCCCCTCTACCTCCATCTCCTCTCTCTCTCTCTCTCTCTCTCTCTCTCTCTCTCTCTCTCTCTCTCTCCATCACTCTCCCCATCCTTTTCTCCCCTTCCCCCCTTACTCTGGACAATGGCTACTTTTTTTGCTCTGTTTATCAAGAAAATATTGCCAGTGTATTTCAGTGATACTTAGATGCCTGGCAGTGGTAAGAATAATTTTTCCACTTTACCAGGCTAGGCTTGGTGCATGCGCAGTGGAATTCCCTGATGCAAGTTTTCAATTCCCTTTGTAAAATAATTAAATAAATGATAAACAAGGGATATGTACAAAATAATAATTAAAAAAAAGTGCATTAAATAAAAAAAAGATTTATCTTTTTTTACCACTGAATATCTCTGGCTTTACCAAGGTGGTGGAAACAGGAGAAGTATTTTGGGAATACTTGTAGTAAAGCAGAGTTTATTGCAGTGAAGGGTTCATTGTGGGTTAGATTTAAATAAATAATACTGTACATGCTACCTTGTGGCAGAACTCTGATTAATTCATCTGTAAATAGCTCTGAATATTTGTGTTAATTGCAGAAAACATTCTGTGCCATGGTGTGCCGTAAACTCCTATAAACTCCACTTTTCTGTAATTACTGTGATATCCAAAGGTGTCTGGATCATGGGGATATTATTCTATTTAAATGAAAAAAATAAGCTTTGGAAGTCCCTAATGGTGCTTCATAAAACAGTCGCTGCCTTCAATCTCAGTATCCCGAAGTGATCCAAAAACAGAAATTGGAGATTTCTATTATTCTATTTTTAATTCTTTCTATATATCTACGTACTGTATGTATGTATGTATATATATATATGTATATATCTATCTATTTATCTATCTATAGATTTTTTTTGCTGGGTTTATCGTATTTTTTTGACTCAATAATGAAATATTTTCAAAGGCATTATGCAATATATTTTTTATGCTAATATAATGCATGTCTTCTATATGTCACAACTGAAGACGCAATCTAGGTTTTATCTTTTTTTTGCACTCTTTTAGGGGTTGAAGTAAGAATCTTTCTAGATAATGTCATTCAGAGGCTCCTAAAAGTGAAGGATTGTCTGCAAAATTCAATTTCCATACCATTATCCACAACAAGGGGCCTATTTATTAAGCCCATAGGCCCTGGATACAGCAGTTTTTGCATGTTTAACACCAAATCAAGAAGCAATGCTATTCATTAATCTGAAAAAACAGGAGATATCTAAGATCTGTATCTCATGCATTGCTGTAATAATTGGAGCATACCACAGTTTCCATACAATGTATGGGGATGTTGTGGTTGTGTCATTTACCAAGCTTGACTATGGTAGCTAGTACCAGTTTCAGATGGCGTTATCTCGCTTTAGTCAATGGGAAGGAGTGCACAGAGAGATCCATATAGATCCCTTTACCTGCTCTGGTTCCCACAGTGTGTGTAAGGATGCACATGCGCAGCAGTACTGCAGGGCAGTATACACTGTCACTGCTACTGTTAGTGGTAAATGTACAGGTTATCCTGCCTTTGAGGCTAAATATAAAAAGACCCAAATCCTGTTCTGGAATCACAGCAAATAGAGGCGATTAGGAATGAAAGATGGTAGGGCATTTATCAGTTTTTGATAAATAGGCCCCCAATTATTCACACATGCAGTATGCAGTTACCCTCTGTGCCTTCATTGTGGGCAGAACATGAGTACACTGAAGGAAAAACAGAGTGATCACATGGGCCATTGACAGAGACAGATATAGCCTTGGGAGGGGGGAGGAATTTATACAGGGGGGTTTAGGGAAAGGGGGGGTTGTATATTAGATTTACATACCTCCCAACGTGACCCATTTTAGAATGGACAAAATGCTCTCTACCTGGACTTCCCTCTTAATATATGACTGGCGTCATCTGTGCTGAACTATTTAATGGATAAGAAAGGTATTTCAACAGAGGTGATTGCAATCATAAATTAAGAGGGAAGTCCAGGTTTAATAATGCCTGTTTATAGCTCCATCTAGACAATAATTTTATAAGGTTTTCTTGTAGTGTTACACACAGGGACAGGACTCAGGAGGACTTTCTATGTGTGTGTATCTCTCTGTCTAGTCCCTAATGCTCTCATTATTAAGGTTACACAGGATCCAGACATCCAGATGGAAAGGAGGAAAGACTGGGATCCCTGAGACACATACAGCTCTCTCCCCAATCCTATCTCTCCTCTGGTCAGGAAGCTCAGTTGGTATCTCATGAAACTCGATACTTCTGTGTCTCTCCCTGCATTGCATACTATCCTGCTCACATCCTGGCTGCCTGGTTCTGCTGCTGCACAAGAGAGATTGCTAGTGATGCCAGTGTGCTCTGGCCAGGGTGCCCCCTGATAGAGGGGGGCGGTGGTACAGTATCCCTGCGCCCCCACCTTAATCTGGCTAAGTCTATTGATCCCTATGGCAAATGCTCCTCCTCCTTCACTTTTATTATATATGATCAACATTTTTTATATATTTAAGCTTTTAGTGCAAATTAGAATTTTCCAGAACTGAAGACAGTGATGAAATCGATTTCTGCAGGAACTAAATAATGAAAAATATATTGGCCACAAAGATATGATGCGCAGCAGTGTACACAGCAAATGTATTCCAATAACGGAAATCTATACATCTAATATTAGTGTGTTTGTTAGAGCATGCCGCAGTGTCTTATCTACTTCCAACCAGGCAGACTGATCATTTTCAGCTAAACTGTCCTGACAATCACCAACAATTGTGGCATGATATAATTCTGTATCAATCTGAATGGGTTTTCTTCTGACAGACTGAAAATATGGTCTGTCCATAAAGTACAAAAATTAGGGGTCCCGGGGCATATTTCTCCATATATTGCTTTGCAGTTTGGACATACCATAATGGCTAGCCTCTTGAGTGATTTAGCGTCCTGTCACCGCTACTAGAGTTCCTGCGATGTCTGCACCCTGGTCCTCTTCCTTTTTTGCCCGCCCAATGTCTTCCTCTTATTTTTTGGCTTCTTTTGATAACATAGACTTCATTATATGTATTATGGCGCACAGCCTGTTATCTATCTATCTATCTATCTATCTATCTATCTATCTATCTATCTATCTATCACTTATCTTGTTTATATCTGGCTGCAGTGTTGGACTGGGGCATGAAATGCCCAATGGGGAAATGCCGTGGTAAGGGCCCATGTGTAAGGGTGTGGTCACTCTCCAGAGGAGGTGTGGTCAGCCACCACAGAGGTTGGTCTAGGGATGGCCATCGGTGGGGTGTCAATCGATGGTTGTCATCGATGATACCATCAACAATAACCATCGATGGTACACAAACCATCTATGGTGAACCATCGATGGTTTGCACCACTCAATGGCCACCACTGAAAGGTGCAGGCTGGTCCGCAGACCAATGAAAAACCAGGGGCAGGGCTTAGTGGGTGTCAGGGGCAGAGCTATGCTCCATGTCCCGGCACCACATTAAAAAAAAAAAGTATTTGGTTATACTTTTCCATCAATGGAGGGAAACCATCTGGTTCTCCCCCATCAATGGCAAAAGTATTCTACATCGGCCATAAACCATCGATGATTTTGACTAATCGATGGTTGATGGCCATCCCTTGACCTCATGATAAATATATTTAGTAAACACTGCTAAAACATGCAGTATAATGTAACAGATGTATAATATATAATTCAAGTGCACAGTCTGGAAACTGATTCCAAGCTAGAGGAGGAGGTGGGCCCTCTGACAGTGGGGTACACCGGGGGTTTCCCCTGTGCCCCAGTGGGCCAGTCCAACCCTGTCTGACTGTATGTCTATCCCATTTCTATCTCTGGTTACTCTATGTGGAGTTACTTTATGTGGATGTAAAGTTGGATACAAGTACATTTGTGGGTAGTAATTTTGCACATTATGTATCATTAGCGCACATGCGCATAGCCTGCACCAGTATTTTGAGCTGCAATATCTAACGCTTGGGGTCATCTGAGGGGGAGATCATTACAGTAGCTTTCAAGGACAAGTAACTGCAGTGAGGGTGTGTGGCTAGCTTACCACCTTCCGCCCCATATATTTAGGTTTACAGTTACCGTACACATGAAGTGTAGGTGTATTCTATGAATAAAGGTTCTACTGTACACTTGACATGCAAATACTAGCTTACCCATTGGTTATGTTTGTATTTAGAGTTGAGATGCCGCAACGAGGTACACAACTCATAACACAGTAGGACATATTTAACTTGTACAGTACCTTTGTATACTTTTACAAGCACAAGCTTAGAAAAATACATACAGATGGGTCCACGGTTATCTTGACTAGTTTTCTGCACCTAGGCACAACATGATTTATTAGCATAATCCCTTCATCTATTGTTCTCAGCTGCAATACAATACAGAGAACAATACAGCAGGGGATTAAGTCATTACAGCAGGGGATTAAGTCTGACTGGCCAGTCTCAGTTAATCCTATTAAAGGTCAAGATAAACGTGGACCCATCTGTACAATCAGTGTTGGAATGGGGTTATGAAGGGCACACCACATTATAAAACAGATATCCATGAACTTGAAAGGGTTCAAAGGCGTGCTACTAAATTGATTAAAGGGCTAGAGGGACTGGAGTACGAGGAAAGGCTTACTAGGTTGAATTTGTAAACACTAGAAAAGAGGCGTCTAAGAGGAGACATTATTAATATCTTCAAATATATAAAGGGAAATTACAAACAGTTATCAGAGGAATTGTTTATTAAAAAAAACTCTATAAGACGCGAGGTCACTCTCTGAGGCTAGAGGAGAGAAAATTCCATACGCAACGTAGGAAAGGGTTCTTCACTGCTAGGGCAATAAGGATCTGGAATTCCCTGCCAGTGAAGGTGGTAATGGCGGACTCTATGGGGTATATTTACTAAGGTCCCGATTTTGACCGAGATGCCGTTTTTTCTTCAAAGTGTCATCTCGGGAATTTACTAAGCAGAAATCACGGCAGTGATGAGGCCATTCGTATTTTTTTGCAAGTCCAAGAATAAAAATATGAATGAATACACCATCGGTCAAAACGCGGCTGTTTAGATATGAATCTCGGTCATTTACTAAGAAGTGCAAAGCAAAAAAAAAAAAAAAACACTGCCGTGAAAAAATACAACTCGTAAAAAAGTGCTAAAAAAAACCAGACCTGCTTTTTTGAGCCGTGATTGGATAGGCATGCACGGATCCATGAGATCCGTGCATGTATATCAGTGGGAAGGGGTGGGAAAGTGTTAATTTTTTGAAAAAAAATTGCATGGGGTCCCGCCTCCTAAGCATAACCAGCCTCGGGCTCTTTGAGCCGATCCTGGTTGCAGAAATATGGGAAAAAAATGGACAGGGGTTCCCCCATATTTAAGCAACCAGCATCGGGCTCTGCGCCTGGTCCTGGTTCCAAAAATACGGGGGACAAAAAGCATAGGGGTCCCCCGTATTTTTAAAACCAGCACCGGGCTCCACTAGCTGGACAGATAATGCCACAGCCGGGGGTCACTTTTATACCGTGCCCTGCGGCCGTGGCATCAAATATCCAACTAGTCACCCCTGGCCGGGGTACCCTGGGGGAGTGGGGACCCCTTCAATCAAGGGGTCCCCCCCCCAGCCACCCAAGGGCCAGGGGTGAAGCCTGAGGCTGTCAACCCCATCCAATGGGCTGCGGATGGGGGGCTGATAGCCTTTTTGTAAAAGTGATTGATATTGTTTTTAGTAGCAGTACTACAAGGCCCAGCAAGCCTCCCCCGCATGCTGGTACTTGGAGAACCACAAGTACCAGCATGCGGCGGAAAAACGGGCCCGCTGGTACCTGTAGTACTACTACTAAAAAAATACCCAAAAAAAGACAATACACACACACCTTGAAAGTAAAGTTTTATTACATCCATCCACACAAACATACATACATACTTACCTTATGTTCACACGAGGGTCGGTCCTCTTCTCCAGTAGAATCCATGGGGTACCTGTTGAATAAATTATACTCACCAGATCCAGGGTACCAGGCTCCTCGGATAATCCTTTTGTAATCCACGTACTTGATTAAAAAAATAAAACGGATAACCGAGCCACGCACTGAAAGGGGACCCATGTTTTCACATGGGTCCCCTTTCCCCGAATGCCAGAAACCCACTCTGACTGATGTCTAAGTGGGTTTCTTCAGCCAATCAGGGAGCGCCACGTTGTAGCACCCTCCTGATCGGCTGTGTGCTCCTGTACTGTCTGACAGGCGGCACACGGCAGTGTTACAATGTAGCGCCTATGCGCTCCATTGTAACCAATGGTGGGAACTTTGTGGTCAGCGGTGAGGTCACTTTCGGTCAACCGCTGAGCAGAAAGTTCCCACCATTGGTTACAATGGAGCGCATAGGCGCTACATTGTAACACTGCCATGTGCCGCCTGTCAGACAGTACAGGAGCACACAGCCGATCAGGAGGGTGCTACAACGTGGCGCTCCCTGATTGGCTGAAGAAACCCACTTAGACATCAGTCAGAGTGGGTTTCTGGCATTCGGGGAAAGGGGACCCATGTGAAAACATGGGTCCCCTTTCAGTGCGTGGCTCGGGTATCCATTTTATTTTTTTAATCAAGTACGTGGATTACAAAAGGATTATCCGAGGAGCCTGGTACCCTGGATCTGGTGAGTATAATTTATTCAACAGGTACCCCATGGATTCTACTGGAGAAGAGGACCGACCCTCGTGTGAACATAAGGTAAGTATGTATGTATGTTTGTGTGGATGGATGTAATAAAACTTTACTTTCAAGGTGTGTGTGTATTGTCTTTTTTGGGGTATTTTTTTAGTAGTAGTACTACAGGTACCAGCGGGCCCGTTTTTCCGCCGCATGCTGGTACTTGTGGTTCTCCAAGTACCAGCATGTGGGGGAGGCTTGCTGGGCCTTGTAGTACTGCTACTAAAAACAATATCAATCACTTTTACAAAAAGGCTATCAGCCCCCCATCCGCAGCCCATTGGATAGGGGGGACAGCCTCGGGCTTCACCCCTGGCCCTTGGGTGGCTGGGGACCCCTTGATTGAAGGGGTCCCCACTCCCCCAGGGTACCCCGGCCAGGGGTGACTAGTTGGATATTTGATGCCACGGCCGCAGGGCACGGTATAAAAGTGACCCCCGGCTGTGGCATTATCTGTCCAGCTAGTGGAGCCCGGTGCTGGTTTTAAAAATACGGGGGACCCCTACGCTTTTTGTCCCCCGTATTTTTGGAACCAGGACCAGGCGCAGAGCCGATGCTGGTTGCTTAAATATGGGGGAACCCCTGTCCATTTTTTCCCCATATTTCTGCAACCAGGATCGGCTCAAAGAGCCCGAGGCTGGTTTGCCTTAGGAGGGGGGACCACACGCAATTTTTTTAAAACATTTAAACTTTTTTTTTTTTTTTTAACAAAGTGCACAATGAAGCCCAGCACGGATCTCTCAGATCCGGCCGAGATTCATTGTATTAAAGTCGGCAGTGTTTTACAAGTCACTCACGTAAAACACTGCCTAAAAAAACGAATGACATCGACATCGGAAAACCCGAAAATGCAGAATACGGCAGCTTAGTAAATTAGTCGTAACAAATTCAAAAAGTTGCAGTTTTACACTTTCGATGTCATTCGTGATTATTCTCCCACCAAATCGGGAGAATTACGAATGTTAGTAAATATACCCCTATATATGCATTTAAAAACGGATGGATACATTTCTGACTGAAAAAGATATCCAAGGTTATAGCATTTAAAATACTGACATTGTTAATCTGGGAGGAACATGATTTATAGTTAATAACTAAACATAAAACATTATTTCAATTGGGACATTATAATGAACTCGGCTTAAAAACAGATTACAGGTTGAACCCGATGGGCATTTTGCCTCTTTTCAACCTCATTAACGATGTTACTATGTCACTAACTATGTTAACTATGTAATGCAGTGGTAGGGGCCCCAGCGACTATAGAGGCTTGGCTAACCATTAGAGAGTGCATTGTCTGGGCCCCAAATCCCCAAATTAATATATATAGTAAATACTGCTGGTGCATGATAATGTATCAGATTAATAACAGCAATGCACTGTAGAAAATCCACCATATTCCTGTGCAGTATAATGTAACATACTGTGTATACAGAATAAATAAATATATATATTTATAAATATATAATAAGTATTTCAAGTGCACAGTCTAGAGTTTTATCCGTAGAGAAGGAGGTGGGCCAGTCCGACCCTGCATACAACTCTAAGCAATATTTAGACATTTGAATGGGTAGGGACATCCACTGTACAGTACTGATAATAAATGGTTTGTTATAATAATGTATTTCAATAACACTTCTGAATACTGTTTAATAAATGTATTCAACATCCTGTATCTTATCATTCTTACTACGGGTCTGGGACTGAGGGTCGACAGCACAAATGTCGACACACCTTAGGTCGACGCCAATTGGTCAACACACCTTAGGTCGACATGGACAAAAGGTCGACATTGACAAAAGGTCGACAGGAACAAGGTCGACATGTAAAAAGGTCGACATGAGTTTTTTATGTTTTTTTGGTGTCGTTTTCTTCGTTGAGTGACCGGGAACCCCAATTAGTGCACCGCTTCGCTCGCCATGCTTCGGGCATGGTGCCTTCGCTCCGCTACCGCTTCGCTCGGCACACTTTACCGTTCCAATCGTAGTCCACGTGGATCGTTAAGTATGAAAAGGTTCAAAAAAAGAAAAAAATCGTGAAAAACTCATGTCGACCTTTTTCCATGTCGACCTTGTTCCTGTCGACCTTTTGTCCATGTCGACCTAAGGTGTTTCGACCAATTGGCGTCGACCTAAGGTGTGTCGACCTTTGTGCTGTCGACCTGGAGTCCGGATACCCTTACTACTAGCTACAAAGAAAGACTAGGCCAGATGCATTGCTGTGTAGCAATGGTAGCAGAGAGTGTTAAGGGTAGAGCACAGTCAATTGTCTGCAGAAGACTGGACGCTATCAAGGGACAGTTGTCTGTTTAAACTTCGGGGGCTCTTAAGCAGCATTAAGTGAAAGATAGCTCTAAATGTAAAGGGACAATAATCTTCTATATAAGGTCACTGCACTCCCTGCAAGATAGGATATTATTATGGAATACACTTGTTATGGATTTCAGTCATTATCAATACTTAAAGGGCATTTAAGTGGATGGTATTACACAGTGATAATGGCTGTGGCACTTTAGTGTAAAAACCCCAATGCTGTTATGTATTCCAGCCTTGTAATGGGATTTCTGCTTGATTATCTGCTATTACACAGCTTTATGTTAACCTCTTTTGCGCAGTGACAACACTCATTGCAGCATACAGTAATCTCCTGGACGTAGAAGAGTTAACATTTCCACGGAGCTCCTCTCTAGAAGTTACAAGACAGGTCTAATGGTTCTCGCTGTAATACTTTTAAATTTGTAAATGTTTCATTAATATTCATCAAGTGTGTTCGTCACTGGCACTGCCCGTTTTCTCCATGGCAACTACCCCAGACTTTTTATTCTTCGCCAGTGACCTGTTGACTATTAGAAGCTAAGTATGGATGCAACACTATATTTCCCATATTGCCAGTCCGCACTGTGGCTAGTGAATAAAGGAATTGGCACTGAAACACGATCACCTGCAGTGCCTTCTGCAATCCACTGTATTTTCCCATTGAAAGCTAAAAGACACTCTTTAACTCTTGTGTTCACATTACAATGCTCTGGCATTCTCTAATACAAAGCTATGGAGAGATGGCAGATTGTGGACTACACTGTATACCACTGGAGCAAGCATGTCTAGAGTTATTGAGAACATGAATTATGATCCACCCTTTGGCTGTCACTTATAGCTCCTTGCTTCCTCTCATCCTTTAGAGACACTGCATGACCGGGCAGCAGTACAACTTCACTCTCATGCTCTACATCCCAACATTTAGGGGAAGATGTATTAAATCTTTGAGAGAGATAAAGTGGAAGGAGAGAAAGCACTAACTTATCAGCTTCTAAACGTCATTTTTCAAACACAGCCTGTAACATGGCAGTTAGGAGCTGATTGGTACTTTGTCTCCCTCCACTTTATCTCTCTCCAATACTTACTACATAGACCCCAAAGTGGAGAGAGACAGAGGACCAATCAATCAGCTTTTACAATAACTGTCATTTTTCAAACACAGCCTGTTACATGCCAGTTAGGAGTTAGGCTATTACTTTATCTTTCTCCACTTTATCACTCTGAAGGCTTAGTACATCTGCCCCTTAGAAGTGAAATGATCGGGACCAAGGGAATGCTCATGAGATGAGGGAGTGTTCAGGTTACAGGGGTAGCTGCAGAACTAGCGCCGGTGCAGCCGGTGCATTGCAATGAGAGGGCCCATAGCCGGTGGAATTACAATGAGTCACAATGACTGATTGTATGCTGCCACCAGCCGCTGCACCACCCGCTGCCTGTCTCCCCGTAACTCAGAACATAGTAAACAACATTGATGTTCTGCAGTCCGGGCACGGCTGGTCAGTGCTCAGCGCCAAATGTGTAAGGGAAGAGAGGAGCAGGAGGAGAAGAGCCTCAGCCAGCAATTTCCATGCACAGCTGCCACCTGGTATCCGGAGGGGATGAAGAAGGGCCCCCGGCCCAACACATTTACTGCCTCCTCCTCTCCACTCTCCCCGATTCTCTGGGACTTCCTACATCTGTCTGCCAGTGACTGTCTGCCTGCTCTCTGAGGAAGTCCTGCAGCTCTCATTTGCCACCCTTGCTGGGGATCTGTGCGTGGAGTGGATCAACCGTCCTCCACCTGCTGCTGCTCTACCATAGGCCCAGGTAAGTAAATTGCAATATATAATATATTTGTCACCCTCTGCCTCTACCTTTCTGTTTCTCCCTATGACCCTCTCCCCGTCACCCTCTTCCTCTCCCCATCACCCTCTTGCTCTGCCCATCACCCTCTTTCTCTTTCAGTCACACTATTCCTCTGTCACCCTCTTCCATTGCCTGTCTTCCTCTCCCCATCACCCTCTTCCTCTCTCTACCACCCTCCCCCAGTCACTCACCATCTTCCTCTCTTCATCAACCTCTTCCCATCACCTTCTTCCTCTGGCCATCATCATTTTCCTCTCACCGTCACCCTCTGCCTCTCCCCATCACGCTCTTCCTCTCCACATCAAGTCTTTGACTGTCACCATCACCCTCTTCCTCTCTCCATCACCCTCTTCCCTTCTTTGTCACCCTTACCCTCTCGCCGTCTCTTTCTTCCTCTCTCCATCACTCACTTCTTCTGCCAATCACTATTTTCGCGTCATCCTCTTTCTCTCTCTGTCACCCTCTTCTTCTCTCTGTCACCGCAATTCTTTGCCTGTCTTCCTCTCCCATCACCCTCTTCCTCTCTCCATCACCATCTTCCTGTCACCCTCTTTCGTTCTCCATCCCCATGTTGCTCTCTCCGTCACCCTCTGCGAGTCTTTCTCACCCCACGCCTTCTTCCTCTGCCCATCACCCTTTTCCTCTCCTCATCACACAGTGCCTCTCCCCATCACCCTCTTCCTCTCCACGTGAACCCTCTGCCCATCACCTTTACTCTTTTAATCTGCCAATTACCCTCTTCCTCTCTCCTCGTCACCCTGTGACTCTCCCCATCACCCTCTTTCTCTAACCGTTAACACTCTGCCCATAACCCTCACCCTTTTCCTCTCTCTCTGTCACCCTCAATTCTCTTCCCGTCACCCTCTTCCTCTCCCCATCACCTTCTTACTCTCTCCATCACCCTATACCTCTCTCTGTCACCTTCTTCCTCTCTTCATCACCTTCTTCCTCTCTCTGACTCCCTCTGCCTCTCTCTGTCACCCTCATCATATGCCTGTCTTCCTCTCCCTGTCACCCTTTTCCTCTCACCATCACCCTCTTCTTCTGCCCGTCACCATATTAAGGGCCACATGGGCCTGGAGCTGAAATTGTTCAAGGGCCTAATGTGAGATGCGGATCAGAGTGGGTGTGAGTGGGACTACAGCCACGTAGGTGTGTACACCTCCTACACTATCAGCTCCACTGTTTCCCTAAGTACATAAAAATTCAAAAACTGCATATATTTCTGAGAAAACTAGAAACAATATTTTAATACTTATGATTTATGGCTGACTGTGTGGCCATTCATCATCATTATGATGGGCCTATTTTTATGTGGACGCCAGGAGCTGTAGCCCTGTAGTGATGAGCCCTACCCATCACTCTCATCCTTTTCCTCACTCTGTCACCCTCTGCCTCTCCCTGTAACCCTCTACCTTCCCCTGTAACCCACTGCCTTGTGGCATATTATGAATTTGGAGGGGTGCGACCCACCACTCACAAGTTCTGCCACTGTACAAGGGGCAGATCCAAGTCATATTGCTGATGTGCCTAGCACTCTTGAAGTGCTATGCAGCCCCCCTACTGCAATAGGATACAAATGAATGCCTTGTGTCCTCCAGTGGGATAGTGCAGACATGCAGTCCCTGCTCATTTTGCATGCTGGAAGTATCACGGCCATAGCAAACAATTGCTTTATGCCTCTTTTATTTGAGTCCAGTTTCAGACCATGATGCACATGGGAGCCGATTCAGACCTAATCGCTGTTGTGAATTTTCGCACAGTGGGCGATCAGGTCTGAACTACGCATGCGTATGCACCGCAATGGGTGTGCGCAACGGTCCACAGTGGTGGGGAGCGCCAGGCAGCGATAAATATCATCGCACTGGCGAATGCAAGGAGATTGACAAGAAGAGGGCGTTTGTGGGTGACAACTGACCGTTTTTGAGGAGAGTCAGGAGAAACGCAGGAGGGACCAGGCGTTTGGAGGGAGGGTTTCTGACGTCAGCTCCAGCCCCGATCATCGCACTGGAAGAGTAAGTCCTGGGCTGCGCAGAGACTGCACAAAATGAGTTTGTGCAGTCACTCCAACACATCGGAATGCACACATACACAGCGAATTCCCCCTCCCCCTGTAGGCGGCGACTACCTGATCACAGGGATGCAAAAAACGCACCATAGTGTAACTTTTAAAGACTTGGGAAACTTTTGAAGAATTTGATAACTCATAAATGGAAAGGGCTACAGGGCAAGTGCTTTTATACACATATGAGAAATCCAAGGTGGCTTCTAATATGTGCAGTTACAGTATCTAAAGTAAGGGGAGATTTTTACTTATAATCTGGATATCTGATTGAGGGGATGTTTTATGAGAGGAACGGACCGTGTGCAGCCTACTTGCACACCCAAATATGCAGAGTAGACTCTGGCAATGTGGAACATCTTACTAAGCATGCCCATAACATACAGTATCTCCAGGAAAAAGGAGTCATTGCCATCTACAGATGGAGCCATGTTCATCTTGGCTTCTTTGCTGCGCCTAGGCACACCAAGGTTTATTAGCATAAGCCTTTCATCTATTGTTCTCAGGTGCAATACAATACAGAGAGAACAATACAGCAGGGGATTAAGTCCGATTGCCCTGGCTCAGTTAATCCTATTAAAGGCCAATGGCTTCATCTGTAAATGCTGATTTCTTAATTGAGCCTGCGCATATATCTGGGAACATGGGGTCTGCACCACTGTCCTGGAGATTTCTTCAGTGGTGGTCACAAGGTAAGTATATTCAGTGGGTTCAGGGTGTGCGGTGAGTGCACTGCACATCTAGATACACCAGTCATCTGATTGGTTGGCATGGATTACAGGACAATATTTCTCTTTGTACCATGTTAAATAACTTCCGTTAAGGAACATCTAAGAAAAGCAGTGCAGAGAAAAAAAGATGGCACTATTAATCAATTGCTATTACATTGTCTAAACCTAAGATGGCGCTAGTAGTCAATTGCTATTACATTGTCTAAACCTAAGATGGCGCTAGTAGTCAATTGCTATTACATTGTCTAAACCTTAGATGGTGCTAGTAGTCAATTGCTATTACATTGTCTAAACCTAAGATGGCGCTAGTAGTCAATTGCTATTACATTGTCTAAACCTTAGATGGTGCTAGTAGTCAGTTGTTTTTACATTTTCTAAACCTGCACAAAGTCATAAACTAATTTTCGCAGACAACATTTTATCATTTGCATCAGTTTTCATAGATGTCCTCCTGTTGTTTCTTATACTACGGAGGACACTATTTCATATTTGTTCTTACAAGTGCAATTTACTGTATATCAAATCTCAACAACTGCAACAGAAAGCCTCTAGCTGAGATGGATAGACCAGCGTGTAGTAATAGTTCCTGAATTTATTCTCAGATAGAAACACGTTGTTTAGCCTGTTGCTAGCAGAAGGCTCATTTAAATTTAAAATTCTTTGCGCAAAAATGTTGGCATGAGGTCTCCCCCTTGCAGGAGCAGTCTAATAATAGCTGTGTCGTCATCTCCACCTGGTGTTTGAACTGGTTTCCCAGTTACATGTGGTGTTACATATGGTATATACTGTACTTTGAGCACGAGAACAGTATAACAAATGACAGCTATTGTTTTTTGAAGACAGAAAATTAGTTCTTGCAACTGCGACAATCATTACTTTTATGAGCAACTAATTTGTTTTTAAGTTGCATTTCACATTTTTTTTGAAACTTCTGAGGTATGATTCTATCCAATAAATATAATAAATTATTAATGTGACAGTAAAAATAGACCACCCTGCTAAAACTTGTAATTACTGTGAGCAACATTGGGATAATATATATATATATATATATATATATATATATTGACTGTATTTCTGCCAATGAGCTCAAAATGCGTATACAGTACTACTCACTTTTTTAAATGTATACTATATACTGTACCATTATATAATATAATACAAATACAAATGCTGCTTGTTATTAGATATTTAAAAATTTGTCAGATAAAATCAGTTAAGTGCCTCCACTGAATGTGCAGAGTGAATGCAGCCATTTTGTAACTAGAGAGAGCGTAATTTTCCCATGAACCATTCTGTGAAATATTCACCTAATTCCATGTATATCTGGGGCTCTAGTCTGAACTACGGGGCATTTGTCACAGGACCCGAGGTAGCCAGAGATGCGGGATGCCAGACCTTCTTGGACGTTTTTAAAGCCACAATAACTTACAAGGCAAAACCATGCCTTGTAAATGAGTGCCCCTTTAAAAAACTGCTGGCATCTCGCACTTCCGACAAACTCGGACCCAATTACATCTGCCCCTACACGTCCAGTCATGGAATGCTCTGGTTGCTTAATTTTTATGTTCTCAATATTGCCTCCATCCCAAAATGTCTCCATTGTGTGTAAACAACTGTTATATACATTCATATTACATAGTTTATTTCTTAACTTTCCACTTTATACAAGGTTAGTGCAGGGTTTGAAATGAGTAGATAAGTAACATCATTGGGCTGCCAGTGACCACTCTCTCTCTCTACGGCACACTGAACCACTAGAAACTAAGGCCCATAGTTATCAAGCTTTGAAGAGTGATAAATTGCGCGGTGATAAAGTACCAACCAATCAGCTCCTTTCATTTTTCAAACACAGCCTGTAACATGGCAGTTAGGAGTTGGTTGGTTGGTTCTTTATCACTGTGCAATTTATTACTCTCCAAGACTTGATAAATCTTTGCCTAAGCTATATATGGCTACACCAAGAAGTAAGTGGTTCAACTGTGCCATTAAGGACTAAACAATATACAGTATGACTACAGTGGCCCACTAGGGACTGAGCAATGTATAGGCATATTAGGCCACCAAGGAATTGCCAAAACATAGTAATAAATAATATAATCCACCAAAAAATGAACACTGTTCATTGGCCCACCAGGGACTGGGCTCTATAGACAGGCTTGGACTGGCCCACAGGAGTACAGGGGAAACCACCGGTGGGCGCCCCTGCCCGGGCCCCACCTCCTGCTCCAAGGATCAGGTTCCAGTCTGTGCACTTGAATTATACATTATACATTATTATACACGTTATACTGGACTATGGTGTATTTTCTACAGTGCATTGCTGTTATTAATATGTTAATAATCTGCCACATTATCATTGATGCAGCAGATGAATTTACTGTATATATTTATGAGGGGCACGGAAGTTGCACTCTCTAATGGTTAGTCAAACCAATGAGGTGGCAGGCCACACCCCCTCTGCAGACTGGCCATACCCCTAACATAGGCCCTACCACTGCATTCCCCCGGTGGGCCCTACCTGCCCCAGTCCAACACTGTCTATATAGATGTAACACTGGGCCACCAGTGACAAGGCACTGTATGACAGTGGACTCTAAAGGGAACTCCAAAGCAGTTAGGTTCTATATGAAATATAGAGGATCAGGGAATGATCATCATTTGTGCACCTAATCCTGTATGTATAAACAGCACACCCCAACTAGTCTGTGGCACACTCATTCCCCTTCAGGCACATTACCCTCATGTCAGCAGGATTCATATAACATAACCTTAACTAAATCTATCTTTTAATGGGCACTGACCACATGTCTTACTGTATGTGATCATTGTGAGCATATTTCTATATATTTAATGGTTATGTTTATTGTGATATTCTTGTGCTCATTCAACAGGAATGCATGTCTAGATGAGTTTAGTCATGGCATTCACTGTGTGGTATAAACATGTGATTTATACTAGTATAGACAGTAACACAGTGGCTTGTTTGGAATAGAGAGGGCTAATGTTACAACCTGCCCTCTCATGGTGATGTCATCCCTTACCTGCTACCACGGTAACCTGCTCTATATACTGAGTATCACATACTGGGGGATGAGATGTATCAAACCTTGGAGAAAGATAAAGTGGAGAGAGATAAAGTACCAGCCAATCAAGCACCACATATAACATGGCTGTTATGAGCTGATTGGTACTTTATCTCTCTCCACTGCATCAGTCTCTGAGGCTTAGTACATCTTACTTACCTTACTTTCTCTCTACTTTATCTCTCTCCAAAGCTTTGAAAAAGTCCCCACACACAAAGTGCATTTAATGAACATTATACCTGATACAGTAATACAAAATACTGAGACTCTGTATATTGCCCGTGTACATCCTGTTACCAGTAGTTATATTTTATAGCTACAGTATACAATTTTTTATCAAGCTCTTTATTTTCTCTTGGTACAGCATGTCCCACCTAAGGCTACCTGTAGCTGCAACAAAAGTACAGGATTAAAAAAAAATAGCATCTGGGTTGTTTTTTTTACTCTACGGAGAAGAACGAAAAGTTTACTATAGCCATCTACTGTATTCTGGACACATCATATTGTCTTATTTGGTTTAACAGATTTACACAGGCTTTATCCTCCACTGCTTTTAGGGCTGCTTGTTAAGTGTGTTGGCAAGAGGAGTTTTAAATGGGGGGTGAGCAGCATTTGGTGGTGAGTAGCTTGCATTAAATTATATTCTAACCTCTATGTCATTGCACACCTCTTTCCCCATTCATATTTCTCCTGATGACCTCTGTCAAAAGTACTGTGTCAAAAACTAAAACCCAGGAAAAACAGGGGGGTCTGCAACCACTTAAATCACCAAATACACATTGCCGAGTTGGATGTCAACCATTTACGTAGCATAAAATACTCGCATAAAATACTGGGCGCATTCCCACAAATAAAGGTGCATAATCACACCAATAAGCCTAGTTCCTTGCATCTACCAGAGGCAGAACTCTGGGAGGCAACGGAGTCATCTGCCGCCGGGCTCCTGCTCTGAAGGGGGGCACCTCTCCTCCCATTCTGTGACACAATTGAATTAAGTTAATTGATAGCTGTCGCTGTCTTTTCAGTGGTCAACTTCCTCACTGGTCCCTGCACCTTACAAATCACATCCTCTTTATTATACTGAATATACACATTTTACAAGTATCACACCCAGGATTAGAAAGCACACCCTATTACACTGGAAGCAGACACCTTACTGATAAAGCGGTTTGCTCCTGTATAGGAAATATGAGAATTTTAACTATATACTTCTCTGACAATTACACGTAACTTCATATAGTTAGAATTCTCATGCTTCCTGTACAGGAGCAAATAACGCCATCAGTAAAGTGTCTGCTGTCAGTGTAACAGATCATGGGTTATAATCCTACAGTATATAATTTTTTTTCAGAACACTCCACATACACACACACACACACACACACACACACACACACACACACACGCACACACACACACACACACACATATATTTATCTTAATATAGGAAATAGGGGGGCACCAATATTTATCTTGCCTCCGGGCAACTGTGACGAACTTACGCCACTGGCATCTACAGCATACTTGCACATGCAAATCACTGGAGAGGCAGGATGGGGAGCATATGGATGGACTAATGGAGACTTAGTATAGAGTAAGTGCGTGATCATATAATTATAACAAACGGAGGCAGGGGTATAGATAGCCATGAGGGCATCCGCTTCCTACCTTGCTTGTGGGAAGTGTGTCCCTCCTCCTCCCCGGTGGTGCCATCTTCCCAGTGATACTTGGGAAGATGCAGAGCCAGCCCTAGGCATAGGCAAACTAGACAATTGCCTAGGGCATTTGGAATGCCTAGAGACATGCATTACAAGTCTAGAGCAGCTCAGCTTGACAGCAGGCAATGGCGGTATGTGGGAGACCTGATGAGCACCTCTTGTGTGAGCACAGACCAGGGAGGAAATGTCGGCTCTGAGATCTGTACCGTTGACCCTACAGCATACCTTTGCAATGAGCACATAGTGGGTCGAGGCTGTTTGCGGCACCTTGACCACATGCCCAGAATTGGGAGGCCAGCGGATATCAACGCAAGCAGAACTAGTGGCAGTACTAGGGGGCACCAGCCAAAATCAAATTGGTTAGGGCTGGCTCTGGGAAGATGGTGCATGTGCACTAGAGAGCAAAGACAGTGCCAGTGTCTTTGCTTTCAATGTGCAAGTTCTGTCTTCCTGAAAATACTACTGAAAGATGGTGTCCCCCCCCCACTGTAATTAGTACCCGCTCACCCCCACTCTCTGCGCCACTGAACAGAGGCCAGCCCCCAGACCTTGTCAATTGTGGGTGCCTGAGGGCTCATGCAAACTGACACTAGTGATGATGATGAAGATGGTAACCAGTACTAGCTAGATGCTTCTGATTAGCTGATTGCAAATTTACCTCTGAAGCTGATTGGTCTTTAATGAATGTACATGGGTTATTGGATTTTATGAGCGTATTTTAAGACTATTGTCTTTGCTATCTTCATCTTCATTCTGGAGACACAGTTTTAGAACTGTGGTTTATCAAACCTAATTGCAATTCTTTTTTTTTTTGCTAATCACCTGGTTATATGTATGCCTTCAATACTGTATATTGGTGCTTGCATGCCTAACATTAATCCGCTGCAGAAGTGATGTGTGAGAATCAGCATACAGTATGGCAATAAAAACACTATTTTCATGTGCGCATTTTTTCAGCAAATTATGAACATGCATCCATCACAGCATCAGATGCCGAGGCGGTTTATTTATGGAATGGACTGATCTATCAGTCATTTAGACCTGTCATTACAGGTCACTTGTATTCTGACCCCAGGCACACTTTAACCAGTTTAGCTTTAAAAATGTTAAGTGATATATAAATAAGCAATTACTTCTGCTTTTCTTAGATGTGATTTAATCACGTTTTTTTCAATAACACTAATTACTAATGTACATAAACAACAACTGCTTAGTTATATGCATCATTTGAGGACTGCAGGCAAACATAATGGAGACTATTGGCAGTTTTTGTCTTTAGTTTTACAAATATTGCTATACTTATTTTAGCAAATACTAAAACAATATAATACAGCAGCAAATACTAAGGATCCTCTTCAAAAGGGGTGTGGCATAGGGTAGATGGGCGTGGCCTTGATGAGGGGGTGTGGTATTGTGGGGCATCCCATTTTCATCACTGTGAGTGTATGCCCAGGATTCACGGGGCTGTAGAGCTGCCCCCTGAGACTCTGCCTGCACTGTCCAGCTCCTGCCACTGAAGAGAAGCTGGTGCAGCATCCGACTCCCTGTCATTGAGGAAGAATCAGCATTCTGGTGACACCCCCTGGAAGAGTGGCACCCGGGTGTGGTTTACATCCCCTGCACCCTATGGTTGCACCAGTGGAGAAAATAACAGAAACATTACTGGGAGTGGAACCCATAAGATCATCAACCAGCACACTACGCACAGACTGTAGGGGAAGTGGACTGTACTGTACCGACACAAGAATCCCGCGTGGGTGAAATCCTGACAGTTGTCATGCCGACTGACAGGGACTATTCCCACTTGTGGGTGTCCACAACACCCATAGAGTGGGAACAGAACTTGTGGCAAGCGCAGAGAGCCACCAAGCCCACTTTGCAGCGAACGCAGCGAGTCACCAAAGGGCTTTGTTGTGCTCAATCCCCCTGCCAGCAACCTAAACTCCGGGATCCCGGTGTTGGTATGGTGACGGCGGTATCCCAACCTCCGGTCACCCATACCCAACCCGACTGTAGCGTGGGCGACTCACAACCCCGGAAGTAATGTGAGCGCATTATGCACATTGCAGAGATGAGCTGATATTGGAGCCTCTGGCCTTGCATGTGAATATTCATACATGCTGCAATATTTAGCGTCTTATTACCAAGATAAGCAGTGATAATAAATTATAAGTCCCGATAATTACTAAATATGACCCTTAGGGAGGTTTCCTTGTTGCATATGATGTACAGTAGCATCATGATTTTAATAGTATTTATTCTCTATTAAAACCTATATATAATTTTGGTTTGTGTATTCCAAATTAGGGCTCGGTCAGATAGCTTCTCAGTTATGTAGCTACTGGCTACATTAAAGGACTTGTCAACGGGTGCTCTAATATCATTTTATTGCCTTGTGCGCTAAAGAGGAGACTGCAGAGAATTCAGCACAGTCTTAATGCGCTAAGCTCATTCCTCAGCCGGAATTGTACAATCAGCACAGCAGGGAGAGATGTGAGGTATAAATGAAGCTGACCTGGGAGCAGGCCCTCTGCACTGACAGCCGGACACCTTCAGACTGTACTATACTACCTTTCCGTATACCACCCAGCTCTGCTGCTCTCATACCAGAGACCACAGGACATGTAGAGCTGGATTTAGTGCTCTCTCCCAGGAGAAAAATTAGTCAAACAGTACAGGCTAATAATGGAGAGGATGACCTCAAATACAAAACCAATATGATTATAGCACAGCCTTATAATTACTGAGAAATCAATATAGTAATGAAGTTTTGGTATTAGAATCAATGCAGTCATGAAGCTTTTGTGCTGAAAAAAATAAATAAATAAATAAAAAAGACTTCATGACTGTTGATTTCTCTAAAGCGAATCATTACCAGTATAATAGATTGTGTGCTAAATGCAACAGCCTCCGGGTTGTCCAAAGTGCTGATGTTTCAGTGATTTAGCCGCAAGATTTTAAACAGCTTTTTTTTTAAAGGCAAAGCCACGTTTTGGCAACTGAAGGCTACTGCATTTTGCCCTGCATAGTTAATAGTACAATGAATGAATGCACATGGAAAACACGTCAACATTAATTACTAAAACACATTCACCAATTTGTATGTATGTATTTATATGTATTTCTTTGCTCATTTTCCTAGTACATACATGCAAACAGGAGAATACCTGCTACTCAGAGTTGCCTACTACCCCGGAATATCCGTCAGACTCTTTCCTGCATCCCTGTGTGGGCGTGGACCAGCCTCATGGATCCTCCCCACTTCCCCCCTGAAGTGGACAGTCTGAGGATTTGTGACAAAAGACATCACCATGAATTGAAACATTGTACTGCGTGTCATTGGGCCTCAGTGATACAGTTGACTGTGCCACACCCCAACACCACCCAACTGGAGCTCCTCCTTCAGTCTTTCCCAGAGGCCACAATCAAGAAGTTTCTAGGTATGCTCATAAGAGGGATAGTACTATAATGTCATATTTTCTGTCCAATATTTTTAGTCCTGATAAGGCCAAAGCATGTTACATACATGTACATTTTTCTGAAACATTGTATTTAAGGTATTTTAGGTCCAGTGGTCATATTATTGAATCTGTTTTCCTCACAGTCATCTATCTATTAAAAGGGCAAAATGTCTTATCTCAAGTAGAAGTCATCCCACTGGTGGTAATAGTCACCAGATCTCAATGGTAATAACATCCCTTCGCAAAGCATAAGTAAGCCTATTTAACAAGGATTGTAGCTCCATTATGCAAGTACCACCACAGTCCTTCTGAACAAAAGAAAATAAATAAACATATGTTTTATTCCCAGTGTGCCTCATATTTTGTTTTTAAACATTTTTATTTTTTTCAAATTATTTTTATTTATATTTATTGTTGAGAATTATTATTTTTTAATTAGTGGAACTGTGCATGGGAACCACTTGCTAGCTGGGCCAGACATGTGCATAACCCCTCAGAAAACAGGTAAGTTAACCATTAAAACTCCAGTCCAGTATCACCTTGGCAAAGAATAAATAATGGTGATAGGTGATTTTCCAGTGCAGCGATAAGCTGCACTAGAGGATTAATCCAGTCACCAAATATTAATAAATAGACTCCACTTTATTTTATAAAATCAAGGACAGTGCATATCACAATGTAACCATTGTATGAGACTAAAAGTTTAAAAGAAAAAAAGTCAAAAGTAAAATATCATCGATATAACGGTATACTAGTTGGAATATTATAATGGTTTGTTTGCAGCTGTATTACTGTAATTACTGTAAATACCAGTTGTTCATCATTAGTAAAGTATATATATATATATATATATATATATGCTCAACATGAACAGGGTGCTGTTAAAGGATGTGCCTGTAGTATACAGGCTGTATATATACACACACGCACACACACGCACACACACGCACACACATACATGTGCGCGTATCTTGGATTTAAGGGATTTTAATAAACTGAACATGTCAACATATGAATCCATTTCTATGCATAATTGACGTGGTATCAGTTTACTATTGAACCTTTGTTATGTCAGCATAGACTAATATTGTATGCCTCAGGCTGTGTTCCATATCCCATTATTGTATCCATGTCCAATACTATAGCCTGAACACTTGCATTCAAAGGAAAACAAAACACGGAAATGTTTGATCACGTTATCTTTTCTGTAAACAAGAAAGAGATGACTCCTATCACACAAGATAAGTTCAGCGTGTATAATTTGACATATTATACATCAGACAGATTTATTCAGCACTGCCAACTTTGGAACAGCAGCCAAGCAAATAACGCAGTGGACGGGCAACATATTCAGGTTGATCAGTTGGCAGAGTGTGGGATTCCAGCTTCCCAGCTGTCCTTCACCAATAGGGGGCGTTCAGTGAACTCCTTCATAGCAAGTCATTGGGGGCTCAGACTACAGTATCTACAGAGTGACAACATAGTGTCCAGCATTATCCTGTCTTTCACCCTTTCTGTACAGATTCAACAAAGATTCTACCTAATCATCTCATTTCAGCTTTAAACATACAATAAATGTAATTGCTTCTTTGTTATTATTCTCATTATTAAAATACATATTACAAAGTAAATATTCATTTGTAGATCCAAGTAACCTCAAAATTACCAGCGTTAAAATAACAAAACAAAAAAAGACAGCGTTTTGCTAAGCTGCAATTAACCCCTTCAGCAGAGAATGGGTTAAAACAGCTCAGCATCCCTGAGCAATCAGGCGTGGAATACTGAAAGGATTTTGTGTAACCTCTGCTGCCAGATGAATATCCATGGATTTATTTGTCTCTGCACCGAAAGTAAAATGTATATATTTTTTAATTCTGCTAAGCGGCAGCCAAACCGTTTTCATTTGTTTCAGTTCAATATATAGTTTAGTGTTATTGGTGCGCAATATAAACAGTTACAAAGTGAACTGATGACTGTCAATCATTCGGAAGTACTGTAAGGCAGTCTTATCTTTCCATAAGGCAAATAATATTTAATGTATCAAAATGTTAGTAAAAGTAACCATGATCTCTTTATTTTGTCCATGGAACAAGGAAACAAAAAACATAAGTTGTTATCTTTGGCTTAGCTCCTCTTGATTTCCAGACCAAAACAATAAAAAAAAATGTATGTTTTTATTTTGTGTTGCTGTTTTTTTTTCTTTGCTTTTTTTGTTTTCCTGTTTTTTATAATGTGACAAATCCTTTCATTAGTCCATAAAAACTGTGCGATAATGGCAAACAAATCACACAACAGGCACAGAATGCCCTTTTCATTAAGGGATCTCTAGGGTTTTATCCCTATCTGCCCCACTTGGCAAGCACTCTCCTGCCATTGGAAAAAAGGCTTATGCAAATCTCATCCTTCAACGAACTTCCTTCATGTCCCAGCTCCCAGGAAAAGAAGAAATACATAAAAAAATTAAAAACAACCCTCTTTTTCCTGCTGAATTCACTTAAACCAATCTTATACCAACGTCGATTAAAAAAAACAACAGTGAAAACAATGAAACGTAAAAAAATACTCAAAAGTTTTGTATCTATCAAGCCTGATAACTCATCATAGAGATTGGGAAAAACTGAGATGTCACAGATTTTTACCTCGACTTTAAACAGCAGCAAAATGTTTATCATTTTTAGCTTTTTCGTGTTTTCATACCTCACATTCCCGGGAGCCAGAGATTGTATATGTACAGGGTCCTGATCCATTAACCAATACATCCATGGGTTCCGTGTTAGAAGGTTTGTAGTCCACATAATACTCCTGTAACGGGGAGTTTATTTGTCTTTCTGACTCTCTGGCCTTTTTCCGCCTCCTCTTCATCATGGAGTTTTGCTGCAGCTGCTTCATGCTGGCTGGATAACGTTTCCACGATACATAGATGACTAATAGGATCATGGCCACAGACAGGAAGAGGGCCACACTCCCAGCTATGATTTTATGGAAAGAAACATGCTCATATTCTTGCTCAGCCATAGGAGTTTGCAGACCCGGAGAAGGGCTTGGACTGTATGAAGTTGGAGGAACGCTCTCCAACTTGTACACTGTTGGTTTAGGTATAAATTGTGGTTTTGGGGGTGCTTTGGTTGTCTGATAAGCTCTTTCAGTCACCAACACAGGGGTTTCATTGCAGATATTGTAGGTTTCCACTGCATCAATGACCTTCTCGCCTTGGATGTGCTTGGGTCCAGCACAGATCATGGTGCTCTCCTTGTTTCCCTTAAAGTTCTTAAGCCAGAAGACAAGAGGACATATTGTTTTGCTGCATTCCCACATGTTTCCAGAGAGTGTTATAGAGCTCAGAGATATCCAAGCATTTATGGTCTCCTGGGTGACATTGGTGAGTTTATTTGAATCCAGGTTGAGCTTCTGCAGATTGGGGAGACATTGGAATGTCCCAGGCTCAATGTTCTGTATGTCATTTCCTGACAAATCAAGGTTGTGCAGAGCACTCCAAGTCCAAGTTAATCCTTGGCTGATGGACCTGATCCTATTCCACTGTAAATAAAGAGAATGCAGATTGAACAGACGTGGGAAGTGAGCAAAGTTCACTTTTGAGAACTGATTGTGTTCCAGATGGAGCTCCTTCAGCTTCAGGAGGCCAGCAAAGGCATTGCGAGACAAACTCCTGAGCCGGTTGTATCCAACATCTAAAAATTCCATGTTTCGACAGTCCTGAAAAACCCGAACTGGCACTGTTTTCAATGAGTTGGAACGTAGATGTAAACTTATAAGCTTACGAAGACCCTTGAACTGCTCAGATTGGAGCGTTTGCAGCTTGTTATATGAAAGGTCCAAATTTCGCAGATTTGGGACTGGGTGGAAAGTGGCATTGGCCAGGTTGGTGATTTTGTTAGAGCTGAGAATGAGTTCCTTTAGCCGTCTGATGCCCTGGAAAGCATCCTCATCCACCAAGCTAATGTAGTTATGGTCAAGGTAAAGCCAGAGCAACTGGTTAAGGCCAGAGAATTGGTTTGATTTCAACTTTTGGATACTGTTGTAACGCAGAGACAATCCCTGGGAGCCACCTGAAATATTCTGGGGTATGTCTCTGAAAGCATGGGACTCACAGTACACAATTTTCCCATCACATCGGCAGTTCTTTGGACAAGCTTTCTGTGCCCCCACAACAATCACCACCACGAGAGCAGGCAGCAGGAGCAGCGTTAAACTCATGCCTTTCAGCTGTTTCATCAGTTGGAACCCTGCAATATTGCAAAGACACAGTGCATTGAAATCTGTGAACCATCAGAGAAGCATTGACTGAATGAGTTCTCTTAACCTCCTCCCCCAGCAAAAGCCCCTTTAGCAGTGCTGAGATTAATAGTTTTAATTAAACCTAATCAAATAAACAAAAATACAAGTCCCCCTAAGCATCTTTTACATTATGTTGGTAATATGGTCTTCCTTAAAGGAGAAAATTGGAGACCAGTTCATGATTTGATATGAGGCAGTTCCATTAAAATGGGGTCTTCAGTCTTAATTCCAGACTGCACCAACCTCATTCCTAACTAGTTTGCCACACCCCTGAAATAGGGCTTCAGAACACATAGCACAACATTTTTCTTTAACCCACATCAGAATCAGTTGATACTGTGTATATATATATATATATATATATATATATATACATACATACATATTTTAAATATGTGCCGCTAGTTTATCTCAATGGTACATACAGTATGGTGGCCATCAGTCTTGGAACTTTTCAAGCTATTTAATCAATACACATGCCTGGCAGTTCTGATGAAGCTGCACGTATGTGCATGTAATATTTGCCTGGACTGTTAGCAGTTATTGCTATGATGTTATACTGAATACAAAACCATATTAGATGGATTTGGAATGAGCTACTTGGTTCGGACTGTAACAGGAAGATGGACAATCAGGAATGAGGGGATAGGGTTAAGGCTGAATGAATTGTCCTTTTTTTCCCTGAATGCAACTCCTAGTGGCCGGAATTTAATTAAAGTGATGCAGTGTTTGCATATTGTTGCCTCTAATGAACAATCTATATGGGTAGAAAAACAGCCAGATAGATTTATTAACCCTTTCTGCTTTGTGAAAGTACATTTTCTGTTGATGCTGTTGCATGATTTTATTTTTGTTTTGTCAGCTATGTTTTAGATGAAGAGTAAGGAGTGTATCTGACCTTGCTAATTGTGCTGGTGATATCTGGAAAAGGACCAGAAATTTGGAAAGACAAATTTAATTTTTGCTTGCGGAGAGGATCAGTAAAAGGATTGCAGAGGAGAGGTTAAATATTAGCAGTGTTGCAGACTGAGAGAGATTAGACATGTGGTGACATTTTTTTTTTGAGCATGCAGTCCGGGTTATTTTAACTCTACTTTCTCCAGCCCCTGCTTTAACCCTAGTAGCAGTCATTCCTAAAACCTAGAGAGACGAATGTGGTAAGGGAAAGGGTTACAATGGTAAAAACCCAGCTGGCATTTCCTTGTTGACTGCTACTAAAGAGGCTTCTCTATGACTGTGAAATGAATGTATCAGATTCAAGAGCTGGGGCTTACTCCTTTTGCACTGTGTAGAAAGCCTGAAAAATGCCTCCCCTCTCCGGTTCTCCTACATTATGGGCAATGCACCGAGTCTGGCTCTAATCCTGTGCATGAACGGGAGCTATGCAACACACAGTACATTGTACAACTTCCGCCCCTAGCCTGTGGACAGGGGATCAAGTTTAAACAATAGATAATAGGATGGGATTAACATATTGGGTGATGATGCAGTAGAACAGTGCAAATAATAGGGGTTGCATTATCAAAGCCAGTAGATATCCAAATATTATAGTTTACTGTGAGCTAAGGATTTGTCTATCTGCTGCTACCTACAGGTGTAAAGCCCAACAAAGTGTGTGCTTACGTGGTTCTTTACCTCTACGTAGCATAGATTTGTATGCCTAAATATAAAATAGGACAGATCTACAGAGAGAGACAGTAATTACAGACTAGAGCCAGATTATCATCTACTGTAAATAGATTATAGATGTATACCTACATATATGCATATTTCTATATTGCATGTTGCATTCAATGCACACAGAATGGCATCACCTTGTGTATTCTATCTGACACGGTACTGCTGAATAGAGCAAGTGAAATGAAGCTTGCAGGCTTTACGCAGACATCTACATGAATGGTCTTTGTAAGCAGCATGCCAGAAACTTCACTTACCCATCCTCTATCTCCCTGCGATTCCCTCGTCCTTTTCTCAGGGATCGTTTCTGGAAATGTTTCCTCTTCAGCCTGTTAATTACGAAGCAGCAGTTCCTTCATGGTCCATACAGGTCTCTGTGTCAAACCATCCTCTTACCAGACTCAGCCACCCTCCCTTCAGTATATGTATATAGGAGATTTTTTTTTATTGCAAAGTTTATCTCCTTATTTTCTTCATCGGCCTCTAATGCAGAGATGAATCAGTGGAAAAGTCTCCCGTAGCTTGGAAAGGCTATTTAGATGAGAAAGGAATTCCTGGTATTTGAATGCAATTGGAAGTGAATGATACAGGATGCAGGGAAAGGTATACAACTTCTGTGCAAAATCTTCGCAATACCTAACATGACGTGCCCACCAACGACTGCCATCCTTACAGATCCATTCTCAGTCCCTACTCCTACTTGGTGCCGTGAAATGCCGCAAAACCAAATGGGGAATGTCTGTAACCCCAAGTTTAGAAGTGCCGTCCTGCTTTTTCAATATAGCTGTGAAGGTTTACACTGCTATGTAGCTGTGTTGGAAAGCAGCTGGGATTCAGAAGAATATTTTTTTCCCAGAGACTGCTGATGCTCAGGAGCTTGCCTCTGAGTTTCAGCTATAGAGCGACCCCTGCTGGAAGAAGTAGTAGAGACAGAGAAAAACCACATACAAGCCAGGCTGTCATTGCAATGCAATGCAGGCTCTTTCACTCCTTCACAAAATACAATTAACTCCCTCGTCTCTAATAGCCATTTGTGCATTTGATGAATGGATTATATGTCAGAGGTTCTAGGATCTCTGACGGATTTCAAACATGGCCTTGTTGGTATGAATGTGCTGCAGACATGGTTTATCTTGTTAAAATCTGTATAAATAATTCATGTGTGATAAACCCGATGATGAAAGAGTGTATCGGCGTGTAATACTACAGAGAAGCATGCCTCATCTCTAAGAATGACATTTTTTCCCCTGCTAAATCCATGTTTGTGTTAGCCATTTATTTAGATGCTTATGCTAGTGTGCAATGTCCTATTCCACCTTTGCTAGATCATCTCTAAGGTCAGTCCCATTTCTCTCCAACACTCTCAGAGCTCCTGGGGTCCCCATAGAGCCATAGTAACCTACTTCTTTAGGACTTATTCATTGTATGGAGCTATGGTTGCAGGTTTCTTCCTTCACTGTGATGAATGTACAGCCCAGGAGCTAAGGTGTACTAGTTCCTCCTTCCATAGCAAGTGAAGGTTCCATGTTATTTTTTTTTTCATTACAACATTAACTTCCATAAGTACAGACCAACAATGCAGCTGTATCATTTAATTGCCATGTTATATTAACCCACTTGGAGGGACGCCGCATTAATATTTGAAAGCATCAACCATACCTTCCGCAGAACAGTCATAGGTATACTGTACATTAATTATTGCTTGCGTTGAATCGGTAGCTAATAACATCACAAGCTTATCATCGCACCGCTATAGAGGATTTATGTGTTTTGTTGCTTTGTGCCTATCGCCATCTAGATTATTGAGGTTACACACATAAATGGGATAAAGCCAATTCACTAATTGCAACAATTATAGAGAGAGTGGTGTGAAAATCAGGTATTATAGTCGTCTATACTGAAAGGGAACGTGAAAGAGCACAATTGTGTTATTCTCCAACTGGGCTCACGACTCCAAAACTCACATATAGTACTGTACCGAACAAATGTCACCAATTTTACTTTTACTTTTGTTATTAGTCTGGAGGTTGCAGTAAGGAAAGCTGTAGCACTACATTACGGGCCTTATTCCGTGTGGATCACATCAGCGATGTGATAGCATACTGGCGATTTTATGCCCAGTGCGCACGCGCTGGAGCCATACTGCGCATGCACATGCAGTGAGATGTGGACTAATGCAAGCAACTCTTCCTGATTGACAGGCAAAAGTGTTTGTGGGGCAGTCAGCAGCAGCGACACAGTGTTGCGGGGGTGGTGCAGTGAAAACTGGGGTGGGTCTGGGCCGTTTTCTGATAACACGGCCGCCCTGTGCGGCTATGCAGCCAGGGGGTATCCCTAGTTCAGTGATGTATTCACAATTGAATTGCGATCGCATTGCTGGCAGGCATTTGCATGCTGGGCGGCCTTGTCCTGTGCTGGGCAGCCCCCAACATGCGATAGCAAGCAGTTGCAGTTTTGCTATTTAAGCAAAACTGCAATTGAAGCTGAATCAGGCCCTATGTCAAGTTATGCACAGCATAGATAGATACACTGTACCACTGTGCTTGCCATAGGCTACTATTCCCAACAGTAGTCCACGTGAAAAGTACATCAAGAAAATGTTGGGAAGACATGTGGAAAACCCTCAAAACATGTGTCGACCATATAAACCTGTCGACCTTTTGTGCTTGTCAACCTTAAGCACTATTGGCCTTTCGTCTGTCGACCTTTTGTACCTGTTGGCCTAATGTATGTCGACCACATGGTGTTGACCTATTGACTATCTTACTAGACAGTGTAGCTCTATCATCCAGAAACCCATTTACCTAGGATCAGTGTACCTATAGTAATCATCCTTAAAAATTGGTTACAATACACTTTTGCTGCGACTAGGGTGCTAGGCAGTGGTGCAAGTAGAAAAAAATTCTGATGGGTACTGTGTGTGCGCGCCAAAGGCAAAAAATGGGTGTAGCCACATGCCACATGGGGCATGGCCAATGAAAATGGGGGCGTGATACACATATGCCCCCACAAAGCCAGATACACACATGCCCCCATAGTGCCTGATACACATATGCCCCCACAGTGCTAGATATGCCCCCACAGTGACAAAAACACATATGCCCCACAGTGTCAGATATGCCCCCACATTGCCAGATACACATGCCCCCACATTGCCAGAAACACATATTCCCCCTTGTTGGCAGATATGCCCCCAAGTTGCCAGATATGCCCCCACATTGCCAGATACACATGGCCCTACGGTGCCAAATATGCCCTCATAGTGCCAGATATGCCCCCACAATGCCAGATATGCCCACACAGTGCTAGATATGTCCCCACAGTGCCAAATATGCCCGCATTTTGCCAGATACACATGCCCCCACAATGCTAGATATGCCCTCATACTGCCAGATATGCCCCCACAGTGCCAGATAAACATATTCGCCCACGTTGCCAGATATGCCCCCACGTTGCCAGATATGCACCCACATTGACAGATACACATGCCCCCACGGTGCCAGATATATCCCCACAGTGCCAGATATGCCCCCACAGTGCCAAATATGCCCTCATAGTGCTAGATACACATATTCCCCCACATTGTCAGATATGCCCACACGTTGCCAGATACACATGCCCCCACAGTGCTAGATACACATATTCCCCTACATTGCCAAATATGCCCCCACGTTGCAAGATATCCACCCTACATTGCCAGATATACATGCCCACACGGTGCCAGCTATGCCCTCATAGTGCCAGATATGCCCCACAGTGCCAGCTATGCCCCCAGCAGCGCAACTTACTGTTGCTGCTGCCTGGGGCCGGCACTGTCCGCTGCTGCTGTCGGGGAAGGGAGAGGAGAGCGCAGCACGCGCCTTTCCTGCCCTCAGTCAGGTCTCCTCCTGCGGCAGTGGCGGGATCCCGTAGATTAGATTCTGGCGCTGGTCCGTGAGCCAATCAGAGCTCGCGAACCGGCAGCAGCGGACCCTGATTGGCTGCTGGTCCGAGAGCTCTGATTGGCTCACGAACCGGCATTTGAGTACACGCCGCCGCTGCCGCAGTCGCCGGACTCACAGGAGATGAAACGGACTGAAGTGAGCAGGAGAGGAGGGGTGCCTGCTGCACTCTCCTCTCTCCACAGTGTCTGCAAGGTGGAGGCCCCGGCGGTACGGCGTACTGGCTGGGAATTTCTTACCGGTACGCCTTACCGCCATACTTGCAGCACTGGTGCTAGGGGTCTGTATATCAGTACATAGTATTTCAGCTCAGTCAACTCCTGCATGGTTATCGTTTCGCAAGTTCATGGTTTTACATGCCAATATTAAGCCAATCATAGCAACTAAGGGCTTGATTCTGAGTGCATGCTAAACTGATATGTATGTAGTTGGCCGATGTAGTAAGTACAGCGCATGCATCCCATTTGTTACTGCACAGGCACGCAGAATGAATTTGGAAGCAGGGAGTGTGGATTTTGGTGGGTGTTCCTGGGAGGTTATAGGGGGGTGGCTAGCCAGACAGGGGGGTGACTAGCCAGACAGAGTGGCTGGCAGATGCTGTGTCTAAAGATGCACAACCACTCGAACAGTAAGATATATGCAGACAGAGAAACTGCATCTGCCTGGTGGCTCGTGCAAGTTTCGAGGGTGTATCTAATGGTGCTTCTAAAGATGCAGAGAGATGGATTTACACCGGTGCAAGGCGCTGCAGTGCGTGTCTCAGTTTAGAAGAAATTGTCTGCGGCATTAGCAAATGTTGCTGCAGCAAAAGATACATCTTCAGGGGGAGTTCTATTCAGTGCAATGTACCACCAGACATTACTGCGGTCCCCAGCTGCACACATTTACTGCCTATTAAGGTACATAATCTTTGCTAAATTTCCCTCCTTCACCCGACCATTCTGCAGGCACATCCATCAAACTGTCTCATCCATCAAACTGAATGATATTAACAGAGTACAGTATAGGTGTGTGGCCAAAGATGTATATACATAATAACATATAATATAGTAAATGACCATAGTATTGCGTTATTTTAATATCCATCAGCATTTGTTTTATATATATTCACTTGGAGGTTTGTAAATTAAGGATTATAGTGGGTCATTCCGAGTTGTTCGCTCGTTGCCGATTTTCGCTATGCTGCGATTTGTTGCAAAATGCGCATGCGCAAGGCACGCAGGGCGCATGTGCTTAGTTATTTAACTAAAAACTTAGTAGATTTGCTGTGGATTCTGCGGCGCTTTTCAGTCGCACTGCTGATCGGTGAATGATTGACAGGAAAGGGGCGTTTCTGGGTGGTAACTGAGCGTTTTCCGGGAGTGTGCTAAAAAAACTCAGGCGTGTCAGGGAAAACGCGTGAGTGTCTGGAGAAACGGGGGAGTGGCTTGCCGAACGCAGGGCGTGTTTGTGACAATCAAACCAGGAACTAAACGGACTGAGCTGATCGCAATCTGTGAGTAGGTCTGGAGCTACTCAGAAACTGCAAAGAATTATTTAATAGCAGTTCTGCTAATCTTTCGTTCGCTATTCTGCTAAGCTAAGATACACTCCCAGAGGGCAACGGCCTAGCGTGTGCAATGCTGCTAAAAGCAGCTAGCGAGCGAACAACTCGGAATGACTCCCATAATTAAGTAAAACATAGTACTGCTTAGAAAGCTAATTACACAACAGTTCCAGTACATGGGACCCATCATTTAAATGTTACTGCATGATAATTTATTTCATTCTAGACACATTTGGACTTTTAATTAGTACATAAAGGTCATGTCCAGTGTCAATAGTTGGAGCATACAGTGCGGGTGATTCTGAGTTGTTCGCTCGCTAGCTGCTTTTAGCAACATTGCAAACGCTAAGCCGCCGCCCTCTGGGAGTGTATCTTAGCTTAGCAGAATTGCGAACGATAGATTAGCAGAATTGCGAATAGAAATTTCTTTGCAGTTTCTGAGTAGCTCCAGACTTACTCAGCCATTGCGACTAGCTCAGTCCTTTTCGTTCCTGGTTTGACGTCACAAACACACCCAGTGTTTGCCCAACCACTCCCCCGTTTCTCCAGCCATTCCTGCGTTTTGCAACTCAAACGCCTGCGTTTTTCCGCACACTCCCAGAAAACGGCCAGTTTCCGCCCAGAAACACCCACTTCCTGTCAATCACACTACAATCAGCACAGCGATGAAAAAGCTTTGTTATGCCGTGAGTAAAATACCTAACTTTTGTGTAAAATAACTAAGTGCATGTGCTCTGCGAACCTTGCGCATGCGCAGTAAGCGACTAATCGCAGTATAGCGAAAATCGGCAACGAGCCGACAACTCGGAATGACCCCCAATATACCTTACAAACATCACTAATGGGGCCTAATTCAGACCTAATTGATGTGCTGCAAATTTGCAGAGGTCTGTGATCAGATAGTCGCCACCCATAGAGAATGAAAACCCACCCCATGCAAGTGTGCAAATGCATTCATACGCTGTGCGAAAACTTCACCAGACAGCGGACATCTGCAAATCCGTTCACAACTCACCAACGAATAATTTTTCCAGTCTGTGCAGTCTGTGTGTAGCCAGTAGCGGCTCTTGCCATGGGAAAGCAGGCTTTTTGCCCGGGACGCCGCTACCCCGAGGGCGCGGCCGCCGTGGCAAGAGCTGCTACTCCTAACCCCCTCTCAACGGCTGAAGCAGGCGCCATGGGCTGTGTGGGCGCCCGCTGCAGCCGGCATCGCTGACTGACGCCAGAGGTCATAATTGACCCCTAGTGTCAGTGCGGCGCTGCCATGGGAGAGACGTCATGAAATCTCTCCCACAGAGACAGCAGCAGCAGCGGCAGCCGTCCTGAAGCAGGAACGGGGCTGGTAAGTATTGTTTTTTTGTTTATTTTTCATGTTTGCAAGTGGTGCTATTACAGGGGGCACAACTACAGGGGGCACATACTGGGGGCACTACTACAGAGGGCACTGCTACGGGGGAACAGCTACTGGGGGCAAATCAACTGGGGGCACAGCTACTGGGGGCACTACTACAGGGGACACTGCTACAGGGGGCACTGCTACTGGGGAACAGCTACTGGGGGCAAATCTAAAGGGGGCACAACTACTAGGGGCATAACTACAGGGGGCACATACTGGCTCATACTGGGGGCATTGCTACAGGGGGAACAGCTACTGGGGCAAGTAAACTGAGGGCACAGCTACTGGCTGTAAATCTACTGGGAGCAAATCTACTGGGGGCACATCTGCTGGGGGCACAGCTACTGGGGCAAATCTGCTGGGGGCACAGCTGCTGTGGGGACAGCTACTGGGGGCACAATTACAGGGGGCACAGTTACATGGGGGGCACAAGTACAGGGGAATAATTGTGGCCATGCCCCTTCCCTATGAGGAAGCCACGCCCCTATTTTTGACCATGCGCCTTCCGCATGCACCAACTCTATTTTACTGTGTGTGTGTGTGTCTGGAGGGAGGGGGGGGGGTGCCACAGGAAACTTTTGCCCTGGGCGCCACAAGATCTAAAACCGGCCCTGTGTGTAGCCCAGGACTTACCCCTACAGTGCGATAGAATCAGACTGATCGAGGCTGGAGCTGACGTCACATACCCTCCCAGAAAATGCTTGGCCACACCCCTGTTTTCCTGACACTACCAGAAGACAGCCAGTTACCACCCAAAAACGTCCTCTTCCTGTCAATCACCTTGTGTACATCTAGCGATCAAAATTTTCACACCATTCTGTCGCTGTTTGGGCTAGCGTCTGTGCATTGTGGTGCATACGCATGCGCAGTCATTCGATCATTGGTCGCTGTGCGATTACGCACAACAGTGATCAGGTCTTAATAAGGCCCTTGGGGCCTAATTCAGATCTGATCACAGCAGCAAATTTGTTAGCAATTGTGCAAAACCATGTGCACTGCATGTGGGGCAGATATAACATGTGCAGAGAGAGTAATAGGCCCTACACACTGGCCAACAACCCTCAAAGATATGAACGATCTCGTTCATTATTGAATGAGATAACGTTCATATCTTTGAGTGTGGAGTCACCAGCGATGTACGATGCGCGGCCCCACGCTCGTTCATCGCTGGTGCCCCGTCGGCTGTGCATGTAGGCCAAAATGGATGATCTCGGCCATATTTGCCAGCACTTCTATAGTGCCAGGTGACGGGGGGAGTGAAGAAACTTCACTCCCCCCCGTCACTGCCCCCACACCGCCGGGTCGCCCGTTGGCCGAATCCGCCGTCGGGCAGCTTGGCAGGGGATCGATCAATGTGTAGGGCCCTTTAGATTTGGATGGGGTGTGTGCAATCTGAAATCTAGATTGCAGTGTAAAATAAAGCAGCCAGTATTTACCCTGCACAGAAACAAAATAGCCCACCCAAATCTAACTCTCTCTGCACATGTTACATCTGCCCCTCTGCAGTGCACATAGTTTTGACCATTAGCTAACAAATTTGCTGCTGCGATCAGATCTGAATTACCCCCTTAGTTCCAAGACTTTATAGTGTAGATAATCTTTAACTTTAATGTAAACTCCCTATTTTTTCTTAGGACTGTTAAGGTCCACAATACTGTGATTACTATCAATAAATATTTATACATAACAAGGAGTAATAAACAGCATATATCTAATCCCAATGACTGAATAGTATTATGAATGTGGATTTCACAATGAGATTTTTAATCTCACACCAATAAATGAACAATGTAATGTTAAACAAAACCAAGGTCAATGCCACAAAGAAAATAACTTTCTGGATTGAACAATGTATATATGTAAATCTGGCTGTCTATAAATGCAGTGTGCTGTAGAATAAATTAGCTCAGGTGCGGGAGGGCAGCGGGATATATAACCAGTGGTTTTCACCATGGAGCCCAGTCACTCAGTCACAATGAGGGCTTTCTGGGTGAGTAAATTCTAAACATTAGTCTTGCAAGCAGCTAATGAGACCTGGATCTTTATAGATTTGTGTCTCATATTTAATTGACTTGTTAACTGAATTATAGCATGCCTGGATTTGCTACAGGATAATGCTGAAACCTACAAACGCATGTTTAACAGGTTCATTGATACATGAGCAGGTTGCTAGGGCTAAACATTTCATAGTGCAGATGTTTCAACCTCTGCCACTGTTCCCGTCCCCTCATACTGTCTGTGTCCCCTCACATATGCAACACTTGTTCCATCATTAGCACAGGTGGGCCTGTCAGAATGACTGAGTTGCAGATCAACTCGTGGTCATGTGATAAGATCATCAGCATTGCGTGATTTGAGTCTGAATTTTCTCTATCAAAAAGGGATTGGAAACTTGCCATACTGCACAGGAAAAATGAACGTAGGTTTACCCGGATGCCTAGTTATGTATGTTACCATTTTATAAAAACTGTGCAAGTTCATATGATTGTGTATAAAATAAAATTGCAATTTTGCTAATAATGTATTACCTTCATTTACAATGCAGATCTGTAAGGAGTCTGAGTCACAAAGCAATGTGTGGCATTTTACCATTCCAAAACTTGCAAACAGTTCTTTTGGGAGACTCCTGCCAAGTACAAAGACACTTTCTTTCATGCGGTGCTAACTATTAAATGGTGAAATAACACCTGAAATGAATGCGATTACATCCTCGCTGTCTTTGTACTCAGCTTATACCATATTTTATGTAAGTGATGTGTAAGGGAACAGCCAGTCCCGTTCCAATGGCAATTTTGTTCAAATTGATTAGTCCGTCACTGTGCAAATTACTTCTTACATGTTATTATTATTTCTCTATTTGTTTTGATTACATTATGATTGTTTGCTCACCTCTAACTTGATTGAGGTCATCATAAGGTACAATATATAGTACAGATTTTGTAATTTAAATGATACATGCCTTGCACATCCTGTGTATGCTAATCAAATGCATGTTTTACAGCACCATAGTTAATTTGCAAGCATGAAATTTAAATGTGCCAAGTGCTCACATTTTTTTATTTTTTATGTTACATAAAGCACTTGAAGGACTGGGCTAGATGGGTGATGCTGACCCTCAATCACTTGCAGGCGAACGTAGGTCAAACTTGCATTAAATCAGTTGGAAACTTGCAAGCAAATGTGACAGGTAGCCAATAGGAGTACACTCATAGGTACAGCACTGCAGTCTCCTCTGAGACTATCAAAAGTAATTGCAAGGTGCAATGATTAGTCCACTGTTACTATCAGAGCTATGGAAAACAATTACTTCTGACAGCAGGAGGAAATTGTGACATCTATAGGCATTTACATAGTGGGCTGGCTGTCATATATTTATCAGGCTGATTGCATGTGGTCTAATAGCTTGCAGGTAGGAAAAAAATAACTACGGAGATCTAGATTTTGCTACTGTTTTATAAAGACAAATTCACCAGCTCACTCACTTGGTCTGTTTATGTTACACTAGCGTTTGCCTGTGCCTGTTATTGCTCAGCGGAACAAATTTTACAAATACAGTAGTGCCATCTAATATTTTGGTGTATATTTTATATTGTACACATTGATCACAAAATTTCTTTGTAAACAATATTTTTCCTTCAGGGATTAACACAAAAAGATGCTTGGGGCTACTGATTTGTGAGCAAGCCGCATAAAGCTGCCCATGGGAGAAGCAGCTGGTCCTGAGATCTACGCCTGCAGCTCTGAGCGTTTGCTCTGTGACCTATTGATCGTCATAGCAAAGCAGATGCTTACAGTAAATTGCAGGCGCTTGAGTTGAAAGGGAAAATTGTTGGGGATAAAGTGTAAACACAGTCTCACCTGTGCCACATGCCATTAGAATCTCTGCATATGATCCAAAGTCCAATGGACATCTTAGTAAACTGAAAACTCAGAGGGATACTGTTGTGTTCATAAGGTTACATACCCTAGCAGAATTTGTGATTTTCTGGCCATTTGTCAGAGAATATGAATGATAACTCACTGACTTTTCTTTCACTCATGGTTAGTGGTTGGGTGAAGCCATTTATTGTCAAACAACTCTGTTTACTCTTTTTAAATAATAATGACAACAGAAACTACCCAAATGACCCTGGTCAAAAGTTTACACCCCCCAGTTCTTAATACCGTCTATTGCCTCCTTTAACAAAATGACAGCTTGAAGTCTTTTGTGGTTGTTGTGGATGAGGCTCTTTATTTTCTGGTAAAAGCTGCCCATTCTTCTTGGCAAAAAGCCTCCAGTTCCTGTAAATTCTTGGGCTGTCTTGCATGAACTGCACGTTTGAGATCTCCTCAGAGTGGCTCAATGATATTGAGGTCAGGAGACTGAGATGGCCACTACAGAACCTTCACTTTATTCTGCTGTAGCCAATGACAGGTCGACTTGGCATTGTGTTTTGGATCATTGTCATGTTGGAACGTCCAAGTACATCCCATGCACAGCTTCTGGGCTGATGAGTGCAAATTTTCCTCCAGTATTTTCTGATAACATGCTGCATTCATCTTGCCATCAATTTTGACCAAGTTTACAGTGCCTTTGTAGCTCACACATCCCCAAAACATCATCGATCCACCTCCGTGTTTCACAGTAGGAATGGTGTACCTTTCATCATAGGCCTTGTTGACTCCTCTCCAAATGTAACGTTTATGGTTGTGACCAAAAAGTAAAATTTTGGTCTCATCACTCCAAATGACTTTATTCCAGTGTTTTGAGGCTTGTCTCTGTGCTGTTTGGAGTATTGTAAGCGGGATGCTTTGTGGCATTTCTAATGGCTTTTTTCTGGCGACTCGACCATGCAGCCCATTTTTCTTCAAATGCCTCCTTATTGTGCATCTTGAAACAACCACACCACTTTTTTTCAGAGAGTCCTGTATTTCAGCTGAAGTTATTTGTGGATTTTTCTTTGCATCCCGAACAATTTTCCTGGCAGTTGTGGCTGAAATTTTTGTTGGTCTACCTGACCGTGATTTGGTTTCCACAGAATCCCTCATTTTCCACGTCTTAATTAGAGTTTGAACACTGCTGATTGGCATTCTCAATTGCTTGGATATCTTTTTATATCCCTTTCCTGTTTTATACAGTTCAATTACCTTTTCCCGCAGATCCTTTGACAATTCTTTTGCTTTCCCCATGACTCAGAATCCAGACACATATGTGCAGCACTGGATGAAAGATGCAAGGGTCTTTCAGGAGTCCAAAAACTCACTGATCTTTTATACACACACACTGATTACAAGCAAACAGATCACAGGTGAGGATGGTTTGGGTAGTATTTGTTGTCATTATGATTTAAAAAGAGTAAACACAGTTGTTTGACAATAAATGGCATCACCCAACCACCAACCATGAGTGAAAGAAAAGTTTGTGAGTTATCATTCATATTCTCTGACAAATGGCCAGAAAATCACAAATTCTGCTAGGGTATGTAAACTTATGAGCACAACTGTATATATATAGTGCAGCACGGATTCATATGATAAAAAAAAAACATTTAATAGCAAATGCACACTCACATAGACAACAGTGTTAAAAACATGTATCACCCAATGGATGTAAGTCACGCTGGAAATCCAATCAATCACAGAGCTGATCTTCCCACGTCTCTGAAACAGAGTCCAGCAAATCAGTACCTTGTGCTTTAGCGCGCTTTCGGTCAACAGACCTTCCTCAGAAGCATGATGTCGTCTATGTGAGTGTGCATTTGTCTATTAAATGTTTTTCTATCATATGAAGCCGTGCAGAGCCGTACACTCGGTTCATATGGTAGCGCCATGTGTGGTCACCTTTTCTTCTATTGCTTTACTTGGGGTCTTGGTGAAGGCTCTATTTGAATCATACAGGCTGCCACTATATTTATGAGCGCAGTTCAAATCATCCATTCTGTTTCCATTGTTCTCATGGCGGTGGTGAATGCAAACTGAATTTATTCTCATGGATGTTGGGAAAAATGGTCATTTATTATTATTTATTTATTTATTTATTAACAGTTTCTTATATAGCGCAGCATATTCCGTTGCGCTTTACAATTAGAACAACAGTAATAGAACAAAACTGGGTAAAAACAGACAGACATAGAGGTAGGAAGGCCCTGCTCGCAAGCTTACAATCTATAGGGAAATAGGCATAGATACACAAGGATAGATGCTACCTATTGCATAATGGTCCACCAGATTGCTAGGTTCTTAATGGGTTGTATGATGATACCCCACAAAGTTATCCAAGTGTCAGGAGGGTGTGAGACTAAAGAAAGACAAGATATGTGATGTTATGAATACTCTACAGAGGATGTAATTAGATAGGGAAGCACTGAAGGTTATGTGGGTGGGTCTGGAATTTGATAGGCTTGTCTGAAGAGGTGAGTTTTCAGGGAACATTTAAAGGTTTGGAGACTAGAGGCGAGTCTTACTGTGCGTGGGAGGGCATTCCACAGAGTGGGTGAAGCCCGGATAAAGTCCTGTAATTTTGAGTGTGAACAAGTAATGCGTGTGGATGAGAGACGTAGATCTTGTGCAGAGCGGAGAGGTCGGGTAGGGAGATATTTTGAGATCAGTGAAGAGATGTATGTTGGTGCAGTTTGGTTTATAGCCTTGTATGTGAGTAAAAGTATTTTATATTTAATACGGTAGAATACCGGTAACCAATGGAGGGACTGACAGAGCGGATCTGCAGACGATGAACGTCTGGCAAGGAAGATTAGCCTTGCAGCTGCATTCAAAATGGATTGTAGTGGTGAGAGCCTATGTTTGGGAAGACCGGTCAGGAGACTATTACAATAATCAATGCGGGAGATAATGAGAGCATGGATTAGAGTTTTTGCTGTGTCATTGTACCGATGGTGTTCCTTGAGGAATACACGATTCTATGAGAGGCTCAACTCCAACACCATTAATCTGTCGCCTGTTGAGGAAACAAAAAATGGCCTGGGATTTGTGTTCGTGGCAAATGAAGCATTCGCTCTGCACGAACACATAATGAAGCCCTACCCGCAAAGAGACCTAGCACGTGTCGACCTAATGACCATGTCGACCTAGTGATCATGTCGAACTAATGCATGTTGACCAAACATGGTTCACCCAATGTATGTCAACCTAACTAATGAACCACACCCTGTACCAGATATCTCACAAATACTGTATATGGGCGCCATTAGTAGCACAAACCATTCAGCACCTGGACAGCTCCTACACTGAAAGGCTCATTCTGAGTTGGATAGAAGGTCACTTTGCATGAAATATGCATTTTGTACAACACATTGCATTGCATGCATTTGCCTGTCAGCTGGTATAACCGTCGTGGGTACCGCTGGAGGTGTCTGATGTGGGTGCTCCTGGAGCAGAGATGTGTAGATAACATGATAATCATCACAGTGACCTTTGCAATATAAAAAAAAAAAGAAAGATATATAAAATTATCTAAGCACAAACCCTCATAATCTTGGCTGGTTGCAGCTAATGCAAGGGAATGAACAATGGGGGTAATTCCAAGTTGATCGCAGCAGGATTTTTTTTAGCAATTGGGCAAAACCATGTGCACTGCAGGGGGGGCAGATATAACATGTGCAGAAAGAGTTAGATTTGGGTGGGTTATTTTGTTTCTGTGCAGGGTAAATACTGGCTGCTTTATTTTTACACTGCAAATTAGATTACAGATTGAACACACCACACCCAAATCTAACTCTCTCTACACATGTTATATCTGCATCCCCTGCAGTGCACATGGTTTTGCCCAATTGCTAACAAACATCCTGCTGCGATCAACTTGGAATTACCCCCACTGTACAATAGGTTCTCCCTGTTATAGTGGCACACCCCACTGGCTTTATCAGCATGATCCAAAGTCATTAGGAAAGCATAAAATATGTGCCCCTCCAGATATAAAACAGCAATATGGTCCTCCCAAAATCCTTTCTTTAACTAAATGCTGTAATCTCCCAATCCCTTTTTGCACCAGTTTATTAATTACATAATTCCTTGGGGATAGACCTCTTAGTTCCAGTTTTAATCAGTAGAACAGAAAAAAACAAACACTTGGAAGATATTCAACTGCTTCTTGTGGCACCCTGCTTATGACAGGCCTGGAGATCAGTCCTCAACCAACCAATAAATCTGATTGGCTTTATTATACTTGAACAGGGCATGAGAAATCTGTTACTTGGTTAGTTGAGATTATTCCACTTCTCATCATAGAATGCAGGATTTATTGCAGTGACTAGTTTGTGAAGCAGTACCTAATATAGTAGCAATTTTGTCAGCTATACCAAACAACACATTGTGTACATGTCCCGTTGCCAAAATGAATCTGGGCTGACTGTAGTGATGTGCTGTATTTGGTGATGGGAATTTAGATGCCTTTGCATAAGTGATCTTCCATTGGTTGCTGGAGTTAATAAGTTACCTGGCTGTAACCAGCAAGTTTACTGCAGTCTCAGGAATTTTAGCCCTAAGGGACTTTTTGGTGACAAAGATCCAGGCTTGGACTGGCCCATAGGTGTACAGGGGAAACCACTGGTGGGCCCCACTGTCTGGGGGCCCACCTCCTGCTATAAGGATCAGGTTCCAGACTGTGTACTTGAATTATACATTTTAAATATGTTACTTTATACTGGACTATGGTGTATTTTCTGCAGTGCATTGCTGTTATTAATCTGTTATTAATCTGCCACATTATCATTGATGCAGCAGCTGAATTTACTGTATATATTTATGAAGGGGCCCAGGCATTGCAGTCTCTAATGGTTAGTCAAACCAATGAGGTGGCAGGCCACACCCCCTCTGCAGACTGACCACACCCCTAAACATGGGTAACTACCACTGCATCCCCCGGTGGTACCTACATGCCCCAGTCCAACACTGCAAAGATCCATGTACCATATAGGAAAACCTTCAGCAAGGCAGAGGCGTGTTATGCTGTAACAGGGGGGAATGTCCACATGCTGGTCTGGTTGGTTATGACATTTTGGCATTTTACAAAACTTGTTCAAGTAACTATCAAAGCTTAAAATTATTCTTTCATTTCAGTAAATGGCTCAAACTACCAGTGATGGGAAATTTAATTTTTTTTTCAGCCCTTAGTCTAAAAGATGTAAAACCTCAAGCTATATATTTTCCCAGATATTTATTTATAGTCAGGATACCAGTTAAATCCTGTCACTGTGTTAACCTATGTACTGAGGCTGTCCTATCAATCTTCAATACCTGCTGTGAGTTCTCGCTATGACATATTCAATGTACATAAAGTCTGATATACATCAGCCCTTTTCAAATTCTGATTTTGTAAAGTGTTTGGGGAATATTGCTTATTTATTCTCATCCCACTTGCATGGAGCTCTTTCTTTAACAGTTGTAATATTCATCAAAGCTATATTACTTTTATCTCCAGGCAGAGATTCTGGGAATAATCTTAATTTAGCATGATCCTGTGAAAATAAATTTAATTTAAAAGGAAAATACAACTTTGTTTTTAAAGTGCATTTTTATCAAATATTCAAACCTCACTGATCTGGAATGTCTCTAATTTTGAAGCGGGTAGTGGTCAAATAACTTGTAGCCCATCAGATCATCAGAGCGGTCAAACCAGCAAGAGAGGTGAGCGCTGATCATGTGAGAGGCTGTAACAAGTGTGTGTTAGTGGGGACAGAGCTGCATGTTACAAGGGCATAATCAATACTGTATGTGAGGAATGGTTTGGAAGCAAGCAGGATGCCTCAGACTGAGAGCTATATAGTGGAAAGAACAGGTTTCCTCAACAGCACAGAGCTATGATGGGAGCCTCACAGAGCTATGGTGGCAGTTGGTGTGGCTCCCCTATTTGAATTTTGGACTGCACTGCAGCCCCACCTCTAGAACCGCCACTGGATGGGGGCAATAAAACAAAATTCAGGCTGTTGATTTAAATAAATGGTTGAAAAACACAGAAAAAAAAAAACACCCAATAACAATAATAGCATGTGTAACACTTGCTCACCTGCTTCTGTCTCTGGATGATAGGTGATAGAATCACAAATACTAACTTCTGGATGACTCTCTACTTGGCAGTGTCTCAAACCAAGCTACAAAACTTTTGTTTCCAAGGAACAAGGGGCTCACCATGATTAACATCTGTTTAATTCCTAGGGCAGTCAACCATGTACCCTCCCTACCCAATGAGAGAAAATACCATGACATGGATAAGTTAATATCAGTCCAAAAAAGTAGTGGTGAATTTATTGAACAAATGAAAAAGAATAATCCTTCAAAATTAATAGTACTGTGAATTTAATTGCCACAATAAACCCGAGCTTGTATACAGATGTGTCTTATACACCTAGCATATAAATGGGATGCATTTAATTTACTGGCTGTCAGGATCCCGGTGGTCAGAACACCGATGCCAGAATCCCGACAGCCGTCAATGCCCCTGGTCGGAGTCCTGGGACAACAGGGCTACTCCCACTTGTGGGTGTCCACAAAACCCATAGAGTGGGAATAGATCCCGTGGCGAGTGCAGTGAGCCACCAAGCCCACATTGCAGAATCAGCAAATAGCAGCACACAGTATACTAGAGACACTAGGCTGCAGCTTCTAACCCTAGTAAAAGCAGCAGGAGAAAGTCTAATACACAAACTATCATACATTAGTTGTGTCATATAGGTAGCATAAGTGGTCAGACAAAGGTTAAACATCCCATAATAAATACAGGGTGATTCAAAAGTCACAGTACACCATTTTGTTTCAAAAACTATGCTGAAAATGGGAAAACTGACTTAGATTCAAGATGGCCAATTTCAAGATGGCGCCCATGTTCGCTACATACCCTAAAAGATAGCCCACCTCACCCATACCTTACTGGAGTATGCTGTTTTCCCATTTCCTGCACAGGGTGTACTGCCACTTTTGAATCACCATGTATAAATACATTATATCCTGTACTAAGCACACATTGTCCCACCCCATGTTAAGATACCTGTCTCTTCTTTTTGGCGTCTGTTTCTGGGCTCGCTGGTCCAGTGTGCTGATGGAGTGCTCACATCCACACACAGAAACTGCTGCCACTGACATGTGCAGCAGCTCAGATTCCCTCTTTGTTCTGCATGTTGTGGCTGCAGCTCTAGTAAAATGTTATTACTGTACAATTATTTTGGTCATGTTTTGAGCTAGCGGTCAGGTGTATGTGGGTGCACGTGTGTGTATGTGTGTGTGTGTGTGTGTGTGTATGTAGGGGGGGGAGGGCAACTGGAAACACCCCTCCCCCTGCTTTTGCTATACAGTCACCCTACTCCCTTTCTTTTCCTATTAACCTCACACACTCATACACTCATAAATGATACTGGACTTATATTTTACTTATCATTAGGGTAACAATAGTCCTAAGAGCATGTAGGTATGGTGCAATTTCATGAATTGTTAAACCCAAGTCTTATGGAAAACAATAATGAACACAGTAACGTTCTCTAAAGTTGCACTGTTTCACACTTGCAATCTAAGGTGGGATGTAATGCGGTGCGATTTTTTACACACATTCCAACTCGCACCTTCTTGCACTTTGAGATGGTGCGAGTTGGCGGCGCAACTCACAAATGTAATGCAGTGCAAGTTTTTAGTAAAAATCTGTACCTGCATCATACATGCCTACCTTTCAAGTCTCCTCTCCGGGAGAAGCCGGCAACTTTGGGGTGCGTGGCCAAACTGTGAGATCATTAGGCCCCATCCCCAAGAGGAGGAAATTACAGCGATTTGCTGGTCCACGGGTAGGGGTGGGGCTGAATGCCATGATTAGCCCTGCCCCTTCAGACGGCTTTCTGAGAGTGTATTATTTTATCCTTATCCTGCCAGCTTCACTAGGAAGTGGGCAGGATTGTTCGGGATGCGGGAGAACCACCTACCCTTCCGGGGCTGTGGGGGACTACCCGAAAAATCGGGAACCTCCGCAGCTTCCGGGAGGGTAGGCAAGTATGACCTGCATTCGAGGTCTGGCAAAAACAGAAAGTATCGTGAAAGTAAAATTTTAATAAAACACACTTACACACTTACATATACTTACATACATCCCATGCTGCCAATCACGTCCCCTTCTCCAGTAGAATCCATGGGTACTCTTGAGTTCCACCTCAATTAACCTTGCGGTCTACCGCAGATCGCAAGATTCTCATCATAGGCGATAATGGGGATTTTATTCCCCATTATTTCCCATGCACTCCACTTGATTGGCAGGTTAGGAGCGCATGGCCAATCAGGAGGGCGCTATGATGTGGCGTTCCCTGATTGGCTTGCGGGTCCCCAACTGACAGGAGTCACAAGGGGTCCTGCCATTCGGGAAAAGGGGATCCATGTGTAAACATGGATCCCCTTTAGTGTGTTGGATCGGGTTTTATGTGTATTTTTTTTTTTAATCCCTGGATGCCTACATGGACCGATCTACACTGGAGTAGGTGAGTATAATATTTTTGTTTTTACAGGTACCCCTGGATTCTACGGGACAAGTGGACATGATTGGCTGCACGGGATGTAGGTAAGTATTTTTAAGTGTTTAAGTGTGTGTAAAGGCGTGCTAATAAAATTTTACATTCACGGTGTGCGTGTGTTTATTTGAATATTTATTTTGTTGTGGAACTACAGGTACCAGCAGGCCTTTTAATGCCTCACATGCTGGTACTTGTGTTTCTCCAAATCCCAGCAAGCAGGGAGGCTTGCTGGGACCTGTAGTTCCACAGCAAAAGACAATGGCCCTCATTCCGAGTTGATCGCTCGCAAGGCGATTTTAGCAGAGTTACACACGCTAAGCCGCCGCCTACTGGGAGTGAATCTTAGCTTCTTAAAATTGCGACCGATGTATTCGCAATATTGCGATTACTAACTACTTAGCAGTTTCAGAGTAGCTTCAGACTTACTCTGCCTGTGCGATCAGTTCAGTGCTTGTCGTTCCTGTTTTGACGTCACAAACACACCCAGCGTTCGCCCAGACACTCCCCCGTTTCCCCGGCCACTCCTGCGTTTTTTCCGGAAACGGTAGCGTTTTTTCCCGCACGCCCATAAAACGGCCTGTTTCCGCCCAGTAACACCCATTTCCTGTCAATCACATTACGATCGCCGGAGCGATGAAAAAGCCGTGAGTAAAAATACTATCTCCATTGTAAAATTACTTGGCGCAGTCGCAGTGTGAATATTGCGCATGCGTACTAAGCGGAATTTCACTGCGATGCGATGAAAAATACCGAGCGATCAACTCGGAATGAGGGCCAATATTTCTTTCTTTTTTTTTACACCGTTTACAGCCATCAGTCTAGCACCCACAGGCCACGGGTGCCAGGGACAGCCTCTGGCTTCATCCCTGGCCTTTGGGTGCCTGGAGGGGGGACACCTTTATTGTAGGGGTGACTAGTTGGGGGAGTGATGCTGCGGCCGCAGGGACCAATATAAATGTGTCCCCGGCTAGTGGAGCCCATTGCTGGTTGCAAAAACACGGGGGACCCCCACTTCTTTCCCCCGTATTTTTGGAACCAGGAAAGCCAAGAGCCCAGTGCTGGTTGTTGAAATACGGGTGAACCCTACTGAATCCCCCCCACCCATATTTTACAACCAAGGTCAGCTCAAAGAGCCCCGGGCTGGTTATGCTTTTGTGGTGGCCCTGCACGTCTTTTTTTTTTTGGTACTTTTTAACTCTTTCTTTACTTTTCCATACAGAAGCGTGCACGGATCTGTGCATGCTTCTGTCAATCTAGCCAGTCTAGTTACAGATGGAACACGCTAGTCGTGGCTCCGTCTGTGACTAGGCGCGCCCGCCTGGGCGCACGGAGACGCTGTGAGCATCTCCGCCTGGACGGGCACGTGCGCCTGGACGGAGATGCACCCCATTCACTTTAATGGAGAGCGTCTCCATCCAAACACAGACACTTACAATGGAAAGTGGCTCTGTGCACTCCCAGCATGACTAGGCAGACGAATCACCTAGTCACGCCTGGAGTGCACGCCTGCGACTAGGGGGGGGGGGGGGGGTGTGTTAGAGAAGCGTGGCTATATCTGGATTGGTGATTTTTTGGAAATGTTTTAGGTGCAATTGTAAACTTGCATCCTATTACATTGCCCGAGTTGTATGTTTGCAATGGCAAAATATCTGGATGTGAGTTTTACATTGCGATTTTTTAAACTGCAGGAAACATGCGGTTTTGCATGTTTCCGCGCCCCATTACATTGGTCGACTTTGCAAAATGTGCAACTTTAGAGCTAAACGCGCACTCCATTACCTCGCACTCCTAGTCTCTCTGCTATGATCCTATTGTTGCATACCGTATTTTTAACATGTTCCTTCGTTAAATAGTGCTAACTGCTCTGCGGAATGCTGTACTTTGATAAAGGTTCACTGGTGTGAGTATAATGCTGTACAATAATATATACCATAAGCCTTTCCATTGCCTTCCACTTGCAACTGCCCAGAGGAGGGTTAATTTTACTCAAGTCTCTCAGGTGAGAAAGTTAGAAATAAACTATAAGCCTGTCTACTGTTTTACACATGTTCAGCAAGTCTAATCAATAGGTATTGCTGCTGTTCTGCTTCTAACTTCTACCGCTCCACTGTGAACAGGAACACTCTGCAAGGCCTTCTTCTCCTCTCACAATGGTGGTGATGGTGGAATTTCCCTCAGTAACACTGTAGTAGGCTCTTTTATAGTTTAGCAAGTAAATGTACTAAAAGTGGATTTCAATCGATTTAGAACGATTTTAAATCGATCAACGTTGATGCTGTGTGGCAGGGGCTACAGTAAATCACACATTTCCTAACAGACAACTTTTTTTAATATCGATTTTTGAAATGTTAATACAGTAAAGGCAGTATTTACCTGCACTGAAACAATATAATCAACCCAACCCTAAATCTCTCTGCACATGTTACATCCGCCCCACCTGCAGTGCAGCATGGCTTTGCCCAGTTGTGTGCTTTTTTGCTTTGCTTACAAACCTGAATCAGGCCCAATTTACCTGTAGTAAATTTACTCCATAGCCCGCAAGCCTCTGAAACAGCTTTCCAGATATTTTGTAGCTTGCACAGTAACACTGTTTTCACTAGTGGCACATACCATCCAACACGAGGACAAACTTTCCATACCTGGGTCATAAACTGGTCACTGCTGGTGGTGGGCTATACCAAGCAGTAGTGGGGTTGTATGTTAAAAAACTGCAGTAGGCCATAACATGACCTGCAGATGAAGACTTCAGCCTAAAGACTAAGGGGCAGATTTATCAAACCTCAGAGAGAGAGAGAGAGAGAGAGAGAGAGAGAGAAATGGAGAGTGCTAAAGTACCAACCAATCACCTCCTATCACTTTACAGGCTGTATAGTAGCTGATTGGCTGGTACTTCATCACTCTCCACTTTATCTCTCTCCAATCTTTCATAAATCTGCCTCTAGTAAATACTACTATTTCACATTTTATATCACAAAGTATTCCTACTTCTGTATTTCTTTGATCACAACATGCAGTTATCACTTGTGATATCTTTAGAATATTCACAACAAGTCTGCTTGGGTCATAAAGCAATGGACCAGGCTGTGACCCCATGTGAACCACCCGTTTCACTGTCACATTCTTGGCAGAACCTTTATTGTGCTTCTGTAGACAGTACTCATGCCTCTCTGCCCTTTATTGGCTGCTGTCATGTAATCACAACAATCTCAATGTGAGGCAGACTTTTTACACAGGCCCACTCTGAGATGGCAGAGGGCGAGACCCAGATGGCAGGTGCAGGGGTGCTTAAGGGCATGAATTGTATCTTCTTGGCCTTGCCCGCCTCCACTGTACAATGGAGAACTTTTCACCTGGCCCCAGAAGCCCGTCATTACTCCACTGAGATCAAACAATGGGAGTTAGTTAGTTCTTAAACAGCTTATTGTCCGAAATATTCTGTTTTACTGTGTGTCTGTAATTGTTACGGCAGTGGATTGTTGTGTGTTATCTTTCTACATGTTTCTCTTTACTTTTGTGTTTCTTTCGACCAGTGTTGTGTTTTGTACTGATAGAGGATTAGCGGTGATACTGGTCCTGAGTGGCAAGGGTTTATGTACTGCTTTTCCAGGTATAACTCATGGCATATGCTCCTTCTAACCAGTTCAACATGCTGTCTTATTCCTTCAGTTCCACTTAGTGAACAAATTTTTGTTTTGTAAACTGTACAAAAAAGTTTTAAAATGTAAAGAAACATGTTAGAATTTTGTAGTGAAAATTGTTTTCTTTAAAGAATAAAGTATTTCTCTAGGATTTTCTTCTGTTATGGCCATCCTGAGAAGACCTTAACATTGCACTGATCACTGGCAAACCCCCAGTTTTTCTTAGACTTAAGACTTTTCACACTTTGATAAATAGACGCCCAAAACTCAAGACTTAACACAACTTTATTTGCAAGCAGAACATACACAGTTTATGGAGGCAGCTATCTTAAGCCAAGCATAGCTGGCTGGGAATGATTACATTTTTAACTGAACTATAATTATAGTGTTAAATGATAGCTTATTATAATTTGTATGTGTTTACTACACATGCTGCTATCCTGAGCCAAGCAAATCTGCTGTCTGTTGGTGTCTGTTTATGGACAGAGCCTGCTATCAAGACGTGACTGATGTAGTCTTTTTTTACCCAGGATTGGGGAGACTTCTTGTTTTTAGGGCTTAAAATGTTCTGTGCAACCCATGTGTCTATGCCATATACAGTATGGCCTATATTTATTAAAGTGATGAATAGGAGCAGATAAAATATAACAGAAATAATTGTCAGGTCCCTTAACAAGCAAGAAGAATGGCTCTATAAATAGCTATATAATAAAAGAAATATGAATGACTGCAAATGTGAATACATTTGGTATTTATCAAAAATGTAACTGAAAGTATTAAATATTCCCCTTCTTTTTTTCCCTTTCTTTTCTTTTTTTTTTCTTTTCACCTGTTACCTGTTTTTAAAAAAATAATTATTAATTGTTTGCTTAATTTTTTATGGTTGTCAGTTCTAAATTCTTAGATTTTGCTTGTTATTTACTAAATGTATTGCCTCAGTGTCGGACTGGGGCATGAAGGGCTCACCAGGAAAATGCAATCACAGGGGCCCACTAAAGGGCGTTGCCATATGCTGGAAGGGGTGTGGCCATGTAACCAGAGAGGAGTGGCCAGCCATTACAGGCACCACCTAGCATAGAATATAAAGAAAAAGAGCTCTACCTCGCAGCCCACTTCAAGCTGTTGTGTATGTGCCTGGGTTACACCGGGAGAGAACAGTAGTATATGCGCATGGGTTATACCGGGAGAGAACAGTAGCATATGCGCCTAGGTTACAGCAGGAGAGACTATACCCGGGGAGGAGAGCGCAGTGCGTACCTCTCCTCCCCTCAGTCCAACTCTTGTAGGCACAAGAGGGCGTGGTTAATACATGGTATGGCCTACTGGTGATTTCACCGGCTCCCCGGTAGCCCAGCCCAAGCCTGTATTGCCTAGAAGCTCATGTGAAAAACTTAAAACATCTCTGAGTCACAATGTTTATCTTCATCTTGGTCCTTACATGTACAGTATGTCCAGCAGTCTGCTCACTTGGTGCCTGATTCAGATGTGGTTGGAAGAGGTATCACTGCGCTTCCTTGGAAGCAAACATACAGAGCCAGTGACCAGGGGCATTTCTAGACCTTGTGGTGCCCAGGGAGAACGTTTCCTTTGGGGACCCGCAATTGAAAACAGGGACAGTGCGCACAGAAGATAGGGGGAACATGCAGCGGGTGGGCAAACTTAATTCAGATGATACTGGCGGGCAGACTGCAGTTATGTCCTCATGGCCACAGTGCCCCAGCACCTGCCCTGCTAGCCCACACCTAAAACTGGTACTGCCAGTGACCACTGTGATGGGAAAAGTGGTGTATTGGTGCGCAGGATGGGCCATGGCTATGCTACAGTACCTTGTGTATCACTTCCACTTGGTTTAGACCATGATGGTGGCGGCCCTGGTATACCCGTTTGGCGCCCCTGAAGACATAGCAGATAGTAGAAGCAGCAGGGTACTGTACATACAGTAGTATAGGGAACTAAGATATACCCAAACAAGTGTATTTTGTTGAAACGTGGAGGGGAGAACTGGGACTGCACACCCGATTTTTAAACATAGGAGGTGCTACCATGCTGATGCTTCTAGTAACATACAGGAAAAAGAAATAATCTAGTGCACACTCTAAGCACTAAGAATACTGATAATAAAAATTATTTTGATAAAGTCGTACAATTAACATGTCGTATAAGCAAAGTTCTTAGCAAACATTTGGCCAAATATGTGGGCCCATCCACAATGTTGTATATTTAAAGGTGAGGCTCTTTCATTCTGGAACTAGCAACCCCCCCATCTACAGGTACCCTCTGGTGTTCTAATTAGCACAGGTTTCTGCATTGCTGACTACATATTTAGAATGAGTTCTATGTAAATAAATACCTGGATACATTTATATTTAGAGATGTGCACCGGAAATTTTTCAGGTTTTGTGTTTTGGTTTTGGATTAGTTTCCGCGGCCGTGTTTTGGATTCAGACGCATTTTGGCAAAACCTCTCTTAAAATTTTTTGTCGGATTCGGGTGTGTTTTGGATTCGGGTGGGTTTTTTTTCAAAAACCCCTCAAAAACAGCTTAAATCATAGAAATTGGGGGGAATTTTGATCCTATAGTATTATTAACCTCAATAACCATAATTTCCAATCATTTCCAGTCTATTCTGAACACCTCACAATATTATTTTTAGTCCTAAAATTTGCACCAAGGTTGCTGGATGACTGAGCTAAGTGACCCAAGAGGGCGGCACAAACACCTGGCCCATCTAGGAGTGGCACTGCAGTGTCAGACAGGATGGCACTTATAAAAATTGGCCCCAAACATCACATGATGCAAAGATAAAAAAAAAGAGGTGCAAGATGGAATTGTCCTTGGGCCCTCCCACCCACCCTTATGTTGTATAAACAGGACATGCACACTTTAACAAACCCATAATTTCAGCGACAGGGTCTGCCACATGACTGTGGCTGAAATGACTGGTTGGTTTGGGCCCCCACTAAAAAAGAAGCAATCAATCTCTCCTTGCACAAACTGGCTCTACAGAGGCAAGATGTCGACCTCATCATCATCCTCCGATTCCTCACCCCTTTCACTGTGTACATCCCCCTCCTCACAGAGTATTAATTCATCCCCACTGGAATCCACCATCACAGGTCCCTGTGTACTTTCTGGAGGCAATTGCTAGTAAATGTCTCCACGGAGGAATTGATTATAATTAATTTTGATGAACATCATCTTCTCCACATTTTGTGGAAGTAACCTCGTACGCTGATCGCTGCACTAAACACTCTTTCGGAGTACACACTGGAGGGGGGGCAACTTAGGTAAAATAAAGCCAGTTTGTGCAAGGGCCTCTAAATTGCCTCTTTTTCCTGCCAGTATACGTATGGACTGTGCCTACTTGGATGCTGTCACTCATATAATCCTCCACCATTCTTTCAATGGTGATGATGTTCCTCAGTTTCCGTAATCGTTGTCAGCTATGTGCCTCTTATGGAAAGCGGTGATACAAAGCGTAGCCTGCCTAGGAACGAGATGGCATTTGCGAGATGCTGCTACTGGTGCCGCCGCTGCTATTGTTGCTGCGGGAGGCAATACATCTACCCAGTGGGCTGTCACAGTCATATAGTCCTTAGTCTGCCCTGCTCCACTTGTCCACATGTCCATGGTTAAGTGGACATTGGGTACAACTGCATTTTTTAGGACACTGGTGACTTTTTTTCTGACGTCTGTGTACATTCTCGGTATCGCCTGCCTAGAGAAGTAGAACCTAGATGGCATTTGGTACCGGGGACACACTACCTCAAGAAATTCTCTAAGTCCCTGTGAACTAGCGGCGGATACCGGACGCACGTCTAACACCAACACAGCTGCCAAGGCCTGAGTTATCCGCTTTGCAACAGGATGACTGCTGTGATATTTCATCTTCCTTGAAAAGGACTGTTGGACAGTCAATTGCTTACTGGAAGTAGTACAAGTGGTCTTCCGACTTCCCCTCTGGGATGATGATTGACTCCCAGCAGCAACAACAGCAGAGCCAGGAGCAGTAGGCATTACACTCAAGGATCCATTGGAGCAATCCCAGTCAGGAGAGGACTCGTCAGACTTGCCAGTGACATGGCCTGCAGGACTATTGGCTTTTCCTGTCTAAGGAGGAAATTGACACTGAGGGAGTTGGTGGTTTGGTTTGCAGGAGCTTGGGTACAAGATGAAGAAGGGATTTAGTTGTCAGTGGTCTGCTTCCGCTGTCACCCAAAGTTTTTAAACTTGTCAATGACTTCTGGTAAATGCGCTCCAGGTGACGTATAAGGGAGGATGTTCCTAGGTGGTTAACGTCCTTACCCCTACTTATTACAGCTTGACAAAGGCAACACACAACTTGACACCAGTTGTCCGCATTTCTTTTGAAATAATTCCACACCGAAGAGGTGCTTTTTTTGGTATTTTGACCAGGCATGTCAATGGCCTTATTCATCCCATGGACAACAAGTGGCCCCCCTGGGTGCCTGACTTAAACAAACCACCTCTCCATCAGATTCCTCCTTGTCAATTTCCTCCTCAGCGCCAGCAACACCCATATCCTCATCCTGGTGTACTTCAACAGTGACATCTTCAATTTGAATATCAGGAACTGGACTGTGGGTGCTCCTTCCAGCACTTGCAGGGGGCGTGCAAATGGTGGAAGGAGCCACCTCTTCCCGTCCAGTGTTGTGAAGGTCAGGCATCGCAACCGACACAATTGGACTCTCCTTGGGGATTTGTGATTTAGAAGAACGCACAGTTCTTTGCTGTGCTTTTGCCAGCTTAACTCTACGGGAGGATGAGTGCTTCCATCCTCATGTGAAGCTGAGCCACTAGCCATGAACATAGGCCAGGGCCTCAGCCGTACCTTGCCACTCCGTGTTGTAAATGGCATATTGGCAAGTTTACGCTTCTCCTCAGACGCTTTTAATTTAGATTTTTGGGTCATTTTACTGAACTTTTGTTTTTTTGATTTTACATGCTCTCTACTATGACATTGGGCATCGGCCTTGGCAGACGATGTTGATGGCATCGAATCGTCTCTGCCATGACTAGTGACAGCAGCTTCAGCACTAGGTGGAAGTGGACCTTGATCTTTCCCTATTTTACCCTCCACATTTTTGTTCTCCATTTTTTAATGTGTGGAATTATATGCCAGTAATATTATTATATCAATAGCAATGGCCTACTGTACTGTACAACTATATACTGGTGGTCACCAAAATGCTGCACTGTACTACTATATACTGGTCAAACAACAATGCAGCAGATATTGAGCAGTGATCAGGATTCTAGAATTGAGTCTCACACAGAGCTACAAGATACAGCAATGGCCTACTGTACTGTACTACTATACACTGGTGGTCACCAAAATGCTGCACTGTACTACTATATACTGGTCACAACAATGCAGCACAGATATGGATACTAGAAGTGACACTGAGCTGCAAGATGCAGCAATGGCCTACTGTACTATACTGCTATATACTGGTGGTCTCCAAAATGCTGCACTGTACTACTATATACTGGTCACAACAATGCAGCACAGATATGGATACTAGAAGTGACACAGAGCTGCAAGATACAGCAATAGCCTACTGTACTGTACTGTACTACTATATACTGGTGGTCACCAAAATGCTGCACTGTACTACTATATACTGATCACAACAATGCAGCACAGATATGGATACTAGAAGTGATACAGAGCTGTAAGATACAGCAATGGCCTACTGTACTACTATATACTGGTGGTCACCACAATACAGCACTGTACTACTATATACTGGTCACACAACAATGCAGCAGATATTGAGCACTGATCAGGATACTAGAACTGAGTCTGACACGTAGCTGCAAGATACAGCAATGGCCTACTGTACTGTACTACTATAATATACTGGTGGTCACCACAATGCAGCACACTGAGCACAAATATTGAGCTTTTCAGGCAGAGAACGACGTGATGAGCGGATTCGGTTTTACTCGGTTTTACTCGGTTCTCAAAACCGAATCTTATTGGCTATCCAAAACACGTGACATCAGTGAGCCAATAAGATTCGGTTTTGAGAACCGAATAAAACCGAGTAAAACCGAATCCGCTCATCAAACGTAGCCACGTCCTCTCCGTTCAGTCTACAATGCACAAGCGAAAATGGCAGCGACGCGCGGTTCTTTATATGGAATACGAATCTCGCGAGAATCCGACAGCGGGATGATGACGTTCAGCCTTGTTTGGGTTAACCGAGCGAGGCGGGAAGATCCGAGGCTGCCTCGGACCCGTGTAAAACACGTGAAGTTCGGGGGGGGGGGGGGGAGGGTTCGGATCTTGACGAACCGAACTCGCTCATCTCTATATATAATATGTTAGTATTTCAGATGTTAGGAACCAATCTAATTAAGTGCACCTTGACGTTGATAGATGTGTGCTAAGAACTTCACTTCTACTCAATGCTAATTGTAAGAGTTTATCCAAATTATTTTGAATACAGTATCTCTATTCACTATTCTTAGTGAATAGAGTGTGCACCTGTATTTTTCTTTTTCATGTGCACTTTGTTGTTAGAGAATTATAACTGATCCGCATTAACTAATAAAGTCTAAATATGCCCCTGTTGCTAGCAGACCATAGAGAAACATCAGTCACCCAAAACATTAATACAGATATAAATAAACTGGAAAAAATTAAGATTCTGCTATTATTCACTGTGTCTAAACTGTCACTTTTTTCTCATACCAGGATCAATCTATCAATGTAAACAAAAATTTAGTAATTTGAAAAAGTCATTGTCAAAATAGCATAGTATAGTATTTGACTATTCCCATTTTCTTACAAGTGGAAGGGGAAAAATATCTGTTCTGTGTTTCGTTCACAGTAATTTCCTATCTGAAGTGAAAAAAAATGGTTTTGTTAAATGTTTGTTGTTTTGTGCAGATCAGTATTGATTTTACTGAGTACTGACTTAACCATTGAAACTGAACCAGACCCTATTTGCCCAATATGTAACCACATCTCTTGTACAAAAGACTGGTTGTAAACTGGTTAGAGGGAACACACAGCAGATTACTTCATACTGTGAGCTCATGATTTCCTTAGTGAAGTCTTTTTCTCCTTCCACATTTGGAATCTCATGCAGAGTTGGATGTAAAAGGCAAGTTTCATATTTTTTCTTCTTATATCTCACTGCTTTTAGAGGGCCAGGACAGAGGTTGGAGGGGGAGTGTACTGTATATACAGCCAAATTACAGTATGGGCACGTCGATATAAAATGCATCACATGATGTCCAACAAACATATGCAAAAGAGCCTATCTGGAGATGGATGACTTGTGAGAACTCAACCCCTGGTGCAAGTTGTGAGCTTATGATGATAGCTGTGAGCTGCGCCTGTTTTGCCCAATTATGCAAAAATTCCTGCCATCTAATAACAGGATTACAGTGCACTGAATGCTTGAATTCTTGTATTTAAAAAATATATATAAAGCTTGCTTCCCTCTCAGTTTGGGAAGGGGAAGGCTGCTGATATGTTTTTTAGTCTGGACTTTTATATTTGTGGCTTGGTCAGTTTTCTTTGAACAGTCTCTATGGCGGTACTTATACGAGCGGTGTGCAATAAGCTTCTGGATGTGCAGTGCATAAGTAGACTGTATGGTTGTGACTGTAATCACTGACTAAAGTTCTTGGGAAATGTCAAGGCACAGAACCGTATATAGGCAGCACTGCACACCGTAGAAGTCAGCATGTTCACTTCCTTCACAAACTTGTTATGGAGCTTAACAGAGGCCACTGGAGAGCCATGACTACAATAGTGGTTTGTGACAGCTGGAGAGTTTTGACCATCTGCGGGCTGGTTTTTGTGAGGAATCACCGCCCCAAACCTCCGTGTTTGAGTGGTTTGCTGAATTTCGGCACGGAAGATGGCCCGTGGAAGACGAGGAGCACTGCAGCTGACCTGTTTCAGCCATTAACGAGGACAACGTTTGCGGACCATAGTTGAGGTGGATGCCTGGGTGACAGTGGACAACTTAGAGAAGGAGATTGGCATCTCATCAGGATCCATTCGCTTGATACTCTAAGAAAGCTTGTCCTGAGAAAGGTTTATGCATGCTGGGAGCTCACAGCCAGCTCTTTAGTAAGAATACAGTCGCAGCTCTGTCCCTCTGTGCACAGGCATCTGGCCTGGCCCTCCGATCCTCACTACTGCCAACCGGTCCTCTCAAATTGGTATGCTTTGGGGGATGCATGAGGAAGCTATGGCCAGTATGTGTGGTGGGGGACCCTGCCAAATTTGTCAGTCCCGGGCCCCATTCATTTCTGATGGCTGCCCTACATTCTGGCCATGTCCAAATTAGATAAGATCTATCTGTTTCCTTTGTCAAGTAACCAAAATCTTCAGAAGATGACAACACACACAGACCAACAGTGGTCACCTTCCATCTGTATTTTTGGACAAAAAGTCACGTCTGTCTAAAAATACTATATAGATAGAAAATTACTTTTGCATCTTCTCTTCCACTTTGTAAAAATTAATGAATGAAATCACACTTACTAAACATATGAAAATGACCTAATATAACAAACCTGTTTTTTCGATCTGTTTCATTTTGTCTCATATGGCCTCCTACCACTCTTTCCCTGCTTCCTCAATTTTTATTTCTCACTCTCCATCACCCTCTTCTCGCACACTTTCTATTTATTCCTCTCGCTCACACGGGCTCTTGCCTACTGATTACTAATTCATTTATTTTCAATATTTAGGTTCTGTCTCACCTCTGCCTTCTGCAGAATTACATTCCATTAAAGCCAGTGCCAGGCTGTACGTGCTTGTGTTCTCAGGCTGGGATTGATATTCTGCTCTGGTTGCTTGTGCTGAGGATTTGCCACTGGATTCTTTCCCTCCTTGATATCACATTATGGAAGTCAAATTGCACCGGAGTAGAAAGGATAGCATTGTTTGTTGCTTAGTGAGAGCTCAATTTCCCTGGAGGCTTCTCTTCTTGCCAACCAAAAAGAGAAAAGAAAAAGAAAATTATTTCAACAAATTCATAACATAGAATGAAAAAAAAAAAATACCCAATTTCTTTTTCATTAGAATACATGAAAACACAGGGAAAATTCACAGCAGATGTTAATGTAGTAGAAAAGAAGTCGCCACTCTTTATTGAAAGCCGAAAGCCTCTTGACCTCTCTTGCTTGACCACGCTAATGGGCAGAGGTGTAACTCTGGGAGGCAACGGAGTCATCTGCCGCCGGGCTCCTGCTCTGTAGGGGGGCACCTCTCCTCCCATTCTGTGACATCATTGAATTAAGTTAATTGATAGCTGCCGCTATCTTTTCAGAGGCCGACTTCCTCACTGGTCCCTGCACCTTACAAATCTCACCCTTTTTATTATACTGTAGATACACATTTTTCAAGTGTCACACCTGGGATTAGAGCCCACAACCTATTACACTGGAAGCAGACACCTTACTGATAAAGCTGTTTGCTCCTGTATAGGAAATATGAGAATTCTAACTATATGAAGATACTTCTCTGACAATTACACATAACTTCATGTAGTTAGAATTCTCATACTTCCAATACAGGAGCAAATAACGCCATCAGTAGAGTGTCTGCTGTTAGTGTAACAGGTCATGGGTTCTAATCCTGGGTATGACTGCTAAGAAATGTGTAATTTAAAATAAAAGACAATGAAATGTATATATACAGTATATAAAAAAAATTCAGAACACTATACACATACACACACATATATATTCATTCATACATATATTTATCTAAATATAGGGGGGGGGCACCAATATTTATCTTGCCTCTGGGCAACTGGGACGAACTTACGCCACTGCTAATGGGTCTGTATTATAGGGTGAAAAGCTTCATTCTATACATCAAGGGGTCACTGACGATAGTTAACCCATCTGGTGCTATAAGTTTGCAGGTCTCACTAGTGAAAGCTTCCAGCCTACTTAGCAGAGATTGTGCAAATTGGTTGAAAATGCTTTTTTTATACTGTATTTAAATAAAAATATATTTTTTTCAATTGTAAAGCCAATTGACCTATCAGCTTGGGAGTGTGGGAGGAAACAAGCACCTGCCGGAAACCCACACAAGCATGGGGAGTACATGCAGACGCTACACATATAGGGCATTGGTCGAACAATTACCCAGCGCTATAAGACAGCAGCGGTAAACTGTGGTCACATTGCACTTGTGTTATCTGGCTCACGTATAGCTTCCTACACTGGCCTGCTGAAGCTGGGAGTTACTTCTTATTCTGTGATACAGTACTGTATGTGGTGATAGAACATTTCTATTGCCATATATTGATAAACAGCCATGCAAATCTTACACTGTTCTGTTTCATGTGCGACATTGTACTTGATGACTAGTGATGCCACAATATTTGCACAGTAGCTACAGCAGCCCTGTAAATTATATTTTACTAAGTACGTAATGCCTAGTTATTATATAGAGAAAAGCCTTCTATCTTTCCATCCCTCTATGCTGGCGAATAATTTCTCAAGGCATTGCCAGTGATAGCAAAGCATTACAAATCTACAGATTGTGGCGTTACATTTTTGTGCCACATGATCTGAGGGGTCCAGTATGGTTGCCCACCTAACGTGATGCCGACGGTCAGAATCTGATGCCGGAATCCCGATGTGTGAAATCTAGACGGGGGGAGGTATGCATGTTACCCCTGTCTCCTAGCCCCTAAGCTTCCCTTCACGCAGCCTAACCCTAACCTCCACCCCTAGTACCTAAGCCTAACCCCGCACTGGTGGTGCCTAACCCTAACCACCGCTCCCCGCAGTTTTTCATGGCGCAGTACATGTTACAGCTCAGTCATATCGGTCCCTGGCCTTTTTTCTCAGCATGTTACATTGCTGCACACGCCAGTAGTGGTGTACAGGGTACACTTTTTATGTGCTCTTAGGGGGTTATTCAGAGATTGTTGTATATTTTACTCTTGCATCAGAATCGACGAATATATACTTACATGCTGGGGCCGCCCAGCACAGGCAATGCCACCCAGCATCTGTGGCACCTCCCCGCCAAGGATTGTGATCAGCTCTGAATAAGGCATTAGCAGCAATAAAAATATGCAAATTCCAAGTGACAGGGAGCATGGCATAGATTAGTAGCATTTTGCATGGTGCACCATATAGGGATATTTGCATGGGCAAATTTAGGGGTCAAGCCGCCCATACACACAACATTATCGGTCGCCCCCCCTCATTACTTAGTGGGAAATCCATCAATGGATATTTGGTGTCATTTCAGGATAGTTCTATGCGGGAACACATCTGTGTTTAGTAAGAACTGCAGCTCCTACTGCCACTTTCGCTCTCTCAGGCAATGGCAGTGCATAGCGGGGGGAGGGGGAGGGGGAGAAATACTGGAAGAATAGCTTTATAAGAGAATAAAGCCATTCTTCATATTGGAATGCCCATATTATAATGGTTCAAATATCTTTTTTTAAACATGTAATTTTTTAAGTATAGTCATTTTTTTTTAATGAAAAAGGTAGTTAGTAAAAAACAAAAAAAAGTGCTGGTACTATACATACTCACCTAACATTACAAGTTGATTCATGAGTACAGTAGCTTCCACACTATGAATAAGTCTTCAGATGTTTATTTTATTCATTTCTGAAATGATTTAACTAATTTCTTCCTGTTCCTTGACCATAAGAACATAAGAATTAAAAAGTTATTTGTAGTTTTTCCGTTATTACGAGGATTTCTTGATATTGTTCTATTTTGATTTTCATTGTGATTGTTCCATATGTTATTGCTATTACTGTATTATGCTGTTCTACTCAAACCTTATTAGTATGTAACATTTGAGAGTCATACCTCCCAACATTTAATGTCCTAGACCCAGAACTCCAGCACCAAAAAGGAGGTATGGCATAGCCAAATGTTGTGTGGCTTCGCAGTAAACATGGAGAAGGGGGTACAATTTTGGAGGCTTTGGCCCCTAGTTTTTCAGTTTGTCCAGTAATGTGGTAATTGATAATAATATATTTGCTTGGTTGAAGTCCTTTCTTTTCCACACCAATATAGGAGTGGAGGTGAAAGCCTGTGTGTTGTTGCTGATTGTATGTGCCTCTCTAATTTTGAATCACCTTCTTGACACTGTCCTCTTCCTCTTGCCTCTTCTCATAATGTGAAAAGTCATCAAAGAAGGAGGTGGTATGTTTGTAGCTAGCTATGATTTGGAGAACTTGGCAAGCTTTTTCCAGGGGGTCCACCTGTAGCTGAAATGATGGGTTTATTAAACTGTGCATGTCTTGTTTATACAACATATGGGTGGGTGGGTACAAGTACCCTGGTGGGTGGGAGGGTCCAAGACAATTCCATCTTGCACCTTTTTCTTTTCTTTGCACTATGTGCTCTTTGGGGCCTAGTTTTTAAAACTGCCATCCTTTCTCCCACTGCAGTGCCACTCCTAGATGGGCCAGGTGTTTGTGCCGCCCACTTGTGTCACTTAGCTTAGTCATACAGCTACCTCTGTGCAACCCTTTGGCCTTTAAACAATATTGTGAGGTGTTCAGAATAGACTGGAAATGAGTGGAAATGAATGCTATTGAGGTTAATAATACCGTAGGATCAAAATTACCCAAAATTCTGTGATTTTAGCTATTTTTATGTTTTTTAAAAAAACCATCCAGATCCAAAATAAAAACCCGAAAGGGTGGTTTTGGCAAAACCAATCCAGATCCAAAACACAATTGGGGAATCCAGATCCAAAACCAAAACACAAAACCCGAAAAGTGTCCGCCGCACATCTCTACAATGAAGCGGTATAAACATCCACAACTCCGGCACCGGACCTTTTGGATTGGTCTGCCTTCTTATGCTCCTTGGGGAACAGGATGCAGAGGTTTTGGACTTTCTTTATCACCCAATCTCTTGTGGCAATTGAGTAGAATGGGAGGCTTTATACTAGAGATGAGCGGGTTCGGTTCCTCGGAATCCGAACCCGCCCGAACTTCAGTTTTTTTTACACGGGGCCGAGCGACTCGGATCTTCCCGCCTTGCTCGGTTAACCCGAGCGCGCCCGAACGTCATCATCCCGCTGTCGGATTCTCGCGAGGCTCGGATTCCATCACGTGCATTGAGATTCATAGGGAGAGGACGTGGCTGGCGTCCTCTCCGTTTATAGAGAAGAGAGTGAGACTAGAGTAGAGAGAGACACAGTAGTAATTTTGGGGAGCATTAGGAGGAGTACTTTAGGAGGAGTACTACTACTTGCTGAAGTGATAGATAGATAGTGTGACTGTATAATGTATATCTGACTTGTGGGGGAGACACTGACAGTGGGGACCAGTTAGAGTCTGAGAGCAGGACTTGCTGCCAGAGTGCCACACTGCCATTGTGACCACACTGACCACCAGAATAATATATATTGTGATTGTCTGCTTAGGAGTACTACTTGCAAGTTGCTGATAGTGTGACCAGTGACCTGACCACCAGTTTAATAATCACCACCAGTTTAATATATATAATATATATATAATTGTATATAATATATATATAATATTGTATACCACCTACCCGTTTTTTTTTTCTTTCTTCTTCTTTATACATACTACTATAGTAGCTTACTGTAGCAGTCTGCGGTGCTGCTGAGCTGACAGTGTCCAGCAGGTCCGTCATCAGTCATTACGTAATAAATATATATTATATACCTGTCCGGCTGCAGTACTAGTGATATTATATATATATATATTGATTTCATCTCATTATCATCCAGTCTATATTAGCAGCAGACACAGTACGGTAGTCCACGGCTGTAGATACCTCTGTGTCGGCAGTCGCTGGTCCATCCATAATTGTATACCACCTACCCGTGGTTTTTTTTTTTTCTTTCTTCTTTATACATACTACTATAGTAGCTTACTGTAGCAGTCTGCGGTGCTGCTGAGCTGACAGTGTCCAGCAGGTCCGTCATCAGTCATTACATAATAAATATATATTATATACCTGTCCGGCTGCAGTACTAGTGATATTATATATATATATATTGATTTCATCTCATTATCATCCAGTCTATATTAGCAGCAGACACAGTACGGTAGTCCACGGCTGTAGATACCTCTGTGTTGGCTGTCGCTGGTCCATCCATAATTGTATACCACCTACCCGTGTTTTTTTCTTTTTCTTTCTTCTTTATACATACTACTATAGTAGCTTACTGTAGCAGTCTGCGGTGCTGCTGAGCTGACAGTGTCCAGCAGGTCCGTCATCAGTCATTACATAATAAATATATCTACCTGTCCGGCTGCAGTACTAGTGTGATATTATATATATATATATTGATTTCATCTCATTATCATCCAGTCTATATTAGCAGCAGACACAGTACGGTAGTCCACGGCTGTAGCTACCTCTGTGTCGGCAGTCGCTGGTCCATCCATAATTGTATACCACCTACCCGTGTTTTTTTTTTTTCTTCTTTATAAATACTACTATAGTAGCTTACTGTAGCAGTCTGCGGTGCTGCTGAGCTGACAGTGTCCAGCAGGTCCGTCATCAGTCATTACATAATAAATATATCTACCTGTCCGGCTGCAGTACTAGTGTGATATTATATATATATATATTGATTTCATCTCATTATCATCCAGTCTATATTAGCAGCAGACACAGTACGGTAGTCCACGGCTGTAGCTACCTCTGTGTCGGCAGTCGCTGGTCCATCCATAATTGTATACCACCTACCCGTGTTTTTTTTTTTTCTTTCTTCTTTATACATACTACTATAGTAGCTTACTGTAGCAGTCTGCGGTGCTGCTGAGCTGACAGTGTCCAGCAGGTCCGTCATCAGTCATTACATAATAAATATATATTATATACCTGTCCGGCTGCAGTACTAGTGATATTATATATATATATATATTGATTTAATCTCATTATCATCCAGTCTATATTAGCAGCAGACACAGTACGGTAGTCCACGGCTGTAGCTACCTCTGTGTCGGCAGTCGCTGGTCCATCCATAATTGTATAGCACCTACCCGTGGTTTTTTTTTTCTTTCTTCTTTATACATACTACTATAGTAGCTTACTGTAGCAGTCTGCGGTGCTGCTGAGCTGACAGTGTCCAGCAGGTCCGTCATCAGTCATTACATAATAAATATATATTATATACCTGTCCGGCTGCAGTACTAGTGATATTATATATATATTGATTTCATCTCATTATCATCCAGTCTATATTAGCAGCAGACACAGTACGGTAGTCCACGGCTGTAGCTACCTCTGTGTTGGCAGTCGCTCGTCCATCCATAAGTATACTAGTATCCATCCATCTCCATTGTTTACCTGAGGTGCCTTTTAGTTGTGCCTATTAAAATATGGAGAACAAAAATGTTGAGGTTCCAAAATTAGGGAAAGATCAAGATCCACTTCCACCTCGTGCTGAAGCTGCTGCCACTAGTCATGGCCGAGACGATGAAATGCCAGCAACGTCGTCTGCCAAGGCCGATGCCCAATGTCATAGTACAGAGCATGTAAAATCCAAAACACCAAATATCAGTAAAAAAAGGACTCCAAAATCTAAAATAAAATTGTCGGAGGAGAAGCGTAAACTTGCCAATATGCCATTTACCACACGGAGTGGCAAGGAACGGCTGAGGCCCTGGCCTATGTTCATGGCTAGTGGTTCAGCTTCACATGAGGATGGAAGCACTCAGCCTCTTGCTAGAAAAATGAAAAGACTCAAGCTGGCAAAAGCACTGCAAAGAACTGTGCGTTCTTCGAAATCCCAAATCCACAAGGAGAGTCCAATTGTGTCGGTTGCGATGCCTGACCTTCCCAACACTGGACGTGAAGAGCATGCGCCTTCCACCATTTGCACGCCCCCTGCAAGTGCTGGAAGGAGCACCCGCAGTCCAGTTCCTGATAGTCAGATTGAAGATGTCAGTGTTGAAGTACACCAGGATGAGAAGGATATGGGTGTTGCTGGCGCTGGGGAGGAAATTGACAAGGATGATTCTGATGGTGAGGTGGTTTGTTTAAGTCAGGCACCCGGGGAGACACCTGTTGTCTGTGGGAGGAATATGGCCGTTGACATGCCTGGTGAAAATACCAAAAAAATCAGCTCTTCGGTGTGGAAGTATTTCAACAGAAATGCGGACAACATTTGTCAAGCCGTGTGTTGCCTTTGTCAAGCTGTAATAAGTAGGGGTAAGGACGTTAACCACCTCGGAACATCCTCCCTTATACGTCACCTGCAGCGCATTCATAATAAGTCAGTGACAAGTTCAAAAACTTTGGGCGACAGCGGAAGCAGTCCACTGACCAGTAAATCCCTTCCTCTTGTAACCAAGCTCACGCAAACCACCCCACCAACTCCCTCAGTGTCAATTTCCTCCTTCCCCAGGAATGCCAATAGTCCTGCAGGCCATGTCACTGGCAATTCTGACGAGTCCTCTCCTGCCTGGGATTCCTCCGATGCATCCTTGCGTTTAACGCCTACTGCTGCTGGCGCTGCTGTTGTTGCTGCTGGGAGTCGATGGTCATCCCAGAGGGGAAGTCATACTCGTAAGCCCACTTTTACTACTTCCACCAAGCAATTGACTGTCCAACAGTCCTTTGCGAGGAAGATGAAATATCACAGCAGTCATCCTGCTGCAAAGCGGATACCTGAGGCCTTGGCATCCTGGGTGGTGAGAAACGTGGTTCCGGTATCCATCATTACTGCAGAGCCAACTAGAGACTTGTTGGAGGTACTGTGTCCCCGGTACCAAATACCATCTAGGTTCCATTTCTCTAGGCAGGTGATACCGAAAATGTACACAGACCTCAGAAAAAGAGTCACCAGTGTCCTAAAAAATGCAGCTGTACCCAATGTCCACTTAACCACGGACATGTGGACAAGTGGAGCAGGGCAGGGTCAGGACTATATGACTGTGACAGCCCACTGGGTAGATGTATGGACTCCCGCCGCAAGAACAGCAGCGGCGGCACCAGTAGCAGCATCTCGCAAACGCCAACTCTTTCCTAGGCAGGCTACGCTTTGTATCACCGGTTTCCAGAATACGCACACAGCTGAAAACCTCTTACGGCAACTGAGGAAGATCATCGCGGAATGGCTTACCCCAATTGGACTCTCCTGTGGATTTGTGGCATCGGACAACGCCAGCAATATTGTGTGCGCATTAAATCTGGGCAAATTCCAGCACGTCCCATGTTTTGCACATACCTTGAATTTGGTGGTGCAGAATTTTTTAAAAAACGACAGGGGCGTGCAAGAGATGCTGTCGGTGGCCAGAAGAATTGTGGGACACTTTCGGCGTACAGGCACCACGTACAGAAGACTGGAGCAACACCAAAAACGCCTGAACCTGCCCTGCCATCATCTGAAGCAAGAAGTGGTAACGAGGTGGAATTCAACCCTATATATGCTTCAGAGGTTGGAGGAGCAGCAAAAGGCCATTCAAGCCTATACAATTCAGCACGATATAGGAGGTGGAATGCACCTGTCTCAAGCGCAGTGGAGAATGATTTCAACGTTGTGCAAGGTTCTGCTGCCCTTTGAACTTGCCACACGTGAAGTCAGTTCAGACACTGCCAGCCTGAGTCAGGTCATTCCCCTCATCAGGCTTTTGCAGAAGAAGCTGGAGACATTGAAGGAGGAGCTAACACGGAGCGATTCCGCTAGGCATGTGGGACTTGTGGATGGAGCCCTTAATTCGCTTAACAAGGATTCACGGGTGGTCAATCTGTTGAAATCAGAGCACTACATTTTGGCCACCGTGCTCGATCCTAGATTTAAAACCTACCTTGGATCTCTCTTTCCGGCAGACACAAGTCTGCTGGGGTTCAAAGACCTGCTGGTGAGAAAATTGTCAAGTCAAGCGGAACGCGACCTGTCAACATCTCCTCCTTCACATTCTCCCGCAACTGGGGGTGCGAGGAAAAGGCTCAGAATTCCGAGCCCACCCGCTGGCGGTGATGCAGGGCAGTCTGGAGCGACTGCTGATGCTGACATCTTGTCCGGACTGAAGGACCTGTCAACGATTACGGACATGTCGTCTACTGTCACTGCATATGATTCTCTCCCCATTGAAAGAATGGTGGAGGATTATATGAGTGACCGCATCCAAGTAGGCACGTCACACAGTCCGTACTTATACTGGCAGGAAAAAGAGGCAATTTGGAGGCCCTTGCACAAACTGGCTTTATTCTACCTAAGTTGCCCTCCCACAAGTGTGTACTCCGAAAGAGTGTTTAGTGCCGCCGCTCACCTTGTCAGCAATCGGCGTACGAGGTTACTTCCAGAAAATGTGGAGAAGATGATGTTCATTAAAATGAATTATAATCAATTCCTCCGTGGAGACATTGACCAGCAGCAATTGCCTCCACAAAGTACACAGGGAGCTGAGATGGTGGATTCCAGTGGGGACGAATTGATAATCTGTGAGGAGGGGGATGTACACGGTGATATATCGGAGGATGATGATGAGGTGGACATCTTGCCTCTGTAGAGCCAGTTTGTGCAAGGAGAGATTAATTGCTTCATTTTTGGTGGGGGTCCAAACCAACCCGTCATTTCAGTCACAGTCGTGTGGCAGACCCTGTCACTGAAATGATGGGTTGGTTAAAGTGTGCATGTCCTGTTTATACAACATAAGGGTGGGTGGGAGGGCCCAAGGACAATTCCATCTTGCACCTCTTTTTTCTTTAATTTTTCTTTGCGTCATGTGCTGTTTGGGGAGTGTTTTTTGGAAGGGCCATCCTGCGTGACACTGCAGTGCCACTCCTAGATGGGCCCGGTGTTTGTGTCGGCCACTAGGGTCGCTTATCTTACTCACACAGTCAGCTACCTCATTGCGCCTCTTTTTTTCTTTGCGTCATGTGCTGTTTGGGGAGGGTTTTTTGGAAGGGCCATCCTGCGTGACACTGCAGTGCCACTTCTAGATGGGCCCGGTGTTTGTGTCGGCCACTAGGGTCGCTTATCTTACTCACACAGTCAGCTACCTCATTGCGCCTCTTTTTTTCTTTGCGTCATGTGCTGTTTGGGGAGGGTTTTTTGGAAGGGCCATCCTGCGTGACACTGCAGTGCCACTCCTAGATGGGCCCGGTGTTTGTGTCGGCCACTAGGGTCGCTTATCTTACTCACACAGCTACCTCATTGCGCCTCTTTTTTTCTTTGCGTCATGTTCTGTTTGGGGAGTGTTTTTTGGAAGGGCCATCCTGCGTGACACTGCAGTGCCACTCCTAGATGGGCCCGGTGTTTGTGTCGGCCACTAGGGTCGCTTAGCTTAGTCATCCAGCGACCTCGGTGCAAATTTTAGGACTAAAAATAATATTGTGGGGTGTGAGGTATTCAGAATAGACTGAAAATGAGTGGAAATAATGGTTATTGAGGTTAATAATACTTTGGGATCAAAATGACCCCCAAATTCTATGATTTAAGCTGTTTTTTAGGGTTTTTTGAAAAAAACACCCGAATCCAAAACACACCCGAATCCGACAAAAAAAATTTGGTGAGGTTTTGCCAAAACGCGGTCGAACCCAAAACACGGCCGCGGAACCGAACCCAAAACCAAAACACAAAACCCGAAAAATTTCAAGTGCACATCTCTACTTTATACCATCAAGTCATCCAACGCCTGGTTGCGGACATCATTTTTAGAATAATCTTTTGATTTTGCTTTCCATCTTGCATATATAGTTCCAAGAAACCTTTTATAAATTTGTGTGGTCTGTTTCGGGAACTCTTCTCCAAAAGACATATTGAATGAAAAAATAAAAAATATTTCTATTAAGTTATATATAAAGTTATACTGTTTTATACTGTTATTTTTATACTGTTTTATGTTATACTGTACTGTTATATTGGGATAAATAAATTTTGTTAGTTTTAGATTGTGTTTGTAAAGTTTTATGACCTGTGGATACTTGGATGCAAACATCGGTGGGCTGCGTGTACTTGGTTGCATACATCGGTGGGCAGTGGGTACTTTCATTTGTGCAAACATTGGTGGGCAGTGGGTACTTTAATTGGTACAAACATTGGTGGGCAGTTGACATATAATAATATCAATAAATACTGATTGATCAACAAAATGAGGGATATTTTGCTTTTCTCCTCTCGATGCTGCACAAGGAAGGGAAAGGGAGTGTCCAGGAAATGTCAATTAGGAGATGCAGTCAACATCCCGCTGGACGGGATCCCGGCGGTCGAAATATAGACGCCGGAATCCCGACCGCCACAATCCCGACATATTCTCCCTCCGTGGGTGTCCACGACACCCATAGAGGGAGAATACAATAGTGTGCCGAGCGTAGCGAGGCACCGTGCCCGCAGCATGGCGAGCGAAGCGAGCCCGCAAGGGGCTGCGTTCCGCTCGCCACCCCTGTCGGGATTGTGTGGTCGGGATTCCGGCGTCGGTATTTCGGCCGCCGGGATCCCGTCCAGCGGGATTACGTACTGATCCCTCAATCAGGAATGGCCTGTACATAAAACACACATGATGTGCACCTGATCACAAGCGACATCATCAGATCAGGACTGCAGTACGTAAGATATGAAAACCTATCTTGCAAGCCGCGGGAGTGCGCCTCAGATCATAATCGTAAGTGGATTACTTACGATATGCACTAATGCACTAATTACATGCGACGCATAGTCCCAACGCGTCAAAATTGCTTTTAAAAGAGCCAAATCTTTCTAAATTATGGCCAGCATTACTGATCCCCAGAAATGTGTATTCATGTAGATTAATTATGAGATTCTATATGGTAGCTTTATACTGTATACAGTGTGATGAGAAAAATAAAATATTTTCAATTTCAGATTATTACTGAAATCAAATTACTATAAGGATGTTTTGCAAAAAATATTTTTTTCCCTCCAGTCTCCTGTTTCCGGTTTATTTATCCCACTTTCAAGCTCTAAACCATGAATGGGTTGTAAATTAATGCAAATGAGCATCAGTGGGTGTGTCAGTGCTAGCATGTAGCATGCCTTATAATGAATAGCTCTGCAGTCTGAGCCTGCTGCATTAAATAAAATGCAGAAGCGAAAGAAAAAACTGTTATTGAATTGTTTGTGGTTGAGTGGTTCCATGTATGTGCGGCGCTCAGTAAACACGTTGCTCTACTTGTATATGTCAGATTATAATTATAGGCTATAATTACAGCAAATTTGCGGATCACTAAACAGCCTCATCCGCCATTCAGTGATAAATTGATTTACAGTAGCTGGTCCAACTGGTTACTAGAGATTGGTTAGATCTGGGAAATGGAGAACATTCCACCTGCAATTAAGCTTTGCTTGCTTTATTTCATCCCAGTGGTGATTTGAATTCATTTTTATTGCTAAAAGCAAAAGAACTACTTCAGTTTCTAAAGTTTGTTTTTTCATTTTTTTTTTTAATAAATAATTTCTAAATAATAAGTTACTTTGCATTTCAAATTATGTGAGATTTAAAAGCTTTGATTATTTAATGGTAATTTATTAACGCAGGTACATCAATTCTAGTTTCACCTGCTTGTCACAATTTGTGGTCAGCTGACATGTAAAGACTTATATAAGGATGTTACTTGCACTTTCTTAGCTTTTCATTTACCCTCATCCGACAGGTTTTGGCCCCGTTTCCGACAATACGATTTAAAAAAAAAGTCGGATTGAGTTGAGGAAACGGGGGAGCGGTACGGCGGGCTATGGGGAGCGGGGCGGTGGGCTAGGGGCAGCAGGGCATGCAGGTACCTGATGGGCGTCCCCCTGCAGTGCTCCCCGGCCGGCACTGGGATACACGGATGAGTGCTGTGATGTGCGGCTCCTTCCAGCAGCTCCCTGTGATCTCACGGATGCCAGCCATATCTGACAGTCGGATTAGGCTCAAATCCGACAGTCGGATTTGGCCACTCTATTGAATAGGGCTTGTCGGATCCATTCCGACAAATGCATGTCGGAATGGATCCGATTCTTATTGAATATACCTCATAATGTACTTGGAGTTTGTGGGGACTCCCCAAATTTTGAGAGTTTCCAGGACATTTCAGAAGGGTAGGCAAGTATGACCTTCTGTCAAATGAATGGACAAGACTGTCTGACATGAAGAAGTTTTCTAGCTGAATCTCATTAGAAATATCATTTTGGAGAGAATTACAGTGGAGAGATAAATTACTGACCCATCAGCTCCTAATTATAATTTTATAAACACAGCCTGTAACAGGGCAGTTAGCTGATTGGCTGGTACTGGATTATTACAAGTTGATCGTAGCTGTGCTAAATTTAGCACAGCTACGATCAGGCACTCAGACATGTGGGGGGACGCCTAAAACAGGGCTAGTCCGCCCCGCATGTCAGTGCCCCCCCCCCTGCAGAAGTGCAAAAGCATCGCACAGCGGCGATGCTTTTGCATTTCAGGATTACCTCCCGGCCAGCGCAGCTCCTGCGGCTGGCCGGGAGAACCACCTCGATGCCCGGGTCGCAGCGGCCATGTCTGCATTGGCCGGACCTTGCCCCTTAAACGGCGGCATAACGCAGCAGTCCAGCCCCCTCCCGCCCAGCGACCGCCTCTGCCTGTCAATCAGGCAGAGGCGATCGCTCGGCAACCGGCGGCGCATGCGCAGTTCTGACCCAATCACACCACTGCGAACAACTGCAGCGTGCGATCGGTTCGGAATGACTCCCTTTATCACGCATCTCTCTCCAAGGCTATGTACATATCCCCCTTTGTAAGGTGGGAAATGGTTTGGAGGGAATGGGAACAGTACTGGCCCACTGATTGCCCATATACTGTAAATTGATCAGCATGATACAGTATTTTGATAATTTTACACTGTTGCTGCTGTTAACCTGTTTAATCCTCACTAATCTCTCCTAAATACCAACATGCTACCACCATGACCCACCTCTTCTGGCTTACATTGTTCCACTAAAGAGTCTATGTAATAAGCTTTGGAGAGTGATATAGTGGACGGAGATAAAGTACCAGCCAACCAGCCCCTAACTGCCATTTTTCAAACACAGCCTGTGACAGGACAGTACGAGCTGATTGGCTGGTACTTTATCTCTGTCTACGTTTAGTACTTAGGGGTCTATTTACTAAGCCTTGGATGGAGATAAATCCGATAGAGATAAAAGGGGTCATTCTGACCCGTTCGCTCTCTGCGTTTTAACGCAGCAGAGCGAGCGGGTCCCTGCTGCGCATGCGCCGGCGCCGTAGTGCACCGGCGCATGCCAGCCAGCCGAAGACCATAGCAGGGATGCGATCGCCTCTGCCTGATTGACAGGCAGAAGCGATCACTGGGCGGGAGGGGTCGGTACGGCGGCGTTTGGCCGCCGTTTTGTGGGTTTTGTCCGGCCAACGCAGGCGTTGCTGGACCGAACGGGGGGCGGGCCGCAGTGGCTGCGTGATGTCACACGCAGCCGCTGCGGGCCGGGGAGCGATGAGTAGCTCCTGGCCAGCTCGCTAAAGCTGCACTGGCCAGGAGCTACTCTTGAAGTGCAAAGGCATTGCCGCTGTGCGATGCCTTTGCACTTCTGCAAGGGGGAGGCGAACTGACATGCGGGGCGCACTAGCCCTGTGCTGGGCGTCCCCCCGCATGTCAGGGAAGAAGATCGTAGCTGTGCTAAATTTAGCACAGCTACGATCAACTCGGAATGACCCCCAAAGTCCCAGCCAATCGGCTCCTAACTGCCATATCACAGGCTGGGTTTGAAAAATGACAGGAGCCGATTGGCTGGGACTTTATCTCTGTCGGATTTATCTCCATCCAAGGCTTAGTAAATAGACCTCATAGACTCCTAATTTCCCAGTTAAAATAATTCGGTCTGAATTAGGTAACCAATATATTTATGACCAGTGGCGGCACCAGAGGTGTATTGAAATACACTAGGGAAGCAACACCAACCCAGACTCTGCCAAACATCGCCAGCCAGGACTCACTGGCAGTTGGTGTGGCTCTCCTATTTGAATTTTGGACTGTGCTGCAGCACCACCTCTGGAGCCGCCACTGTTTATGGCAAATATTATTTAAGTAAGAGTTTGCAGAAGAACTATACATAAAATATATAACTTAGTGCTTGGTGAATTCAATATATTAAGATAAAATGCAGTGTTTTAATTATCCAGCTGTGGTCCTTGAGGTTCTTCACCTGTCTATTGAGCTATTACCACTTACCTGATTCCAACAGATAGCAGTAATGTAGAATCCACTCTCATTTATGGCTTCCCATTATTATTATTATTATTATTATTATTATTATTACTACTACTACTAACATTGAAAAAAAACAGCATAAATACAAAACAAAAAGGTTATCGTAGCATAGGTACAAAGCACAGACTGAGTAGGACAAATAACAGGGTCAATGGCAAGGGTGTAGCGAGGGTGGCTCCGGGCGTCAAAAAAGTTAGAGGGCGCAGATGGGGCGCACACTGACTCGGACTCAGAGACTAGGTGGGGAACAGGTCAGGCCAGTGGTGACAGCAGGAGACACTGACATCCAGCACATGCCGGAGCTCTGCCCATCCTCTTTACATGTCTCACTGTCTGCTTGTAGCTGTGCAGTCGAGTAACCTTTGTCCTGCAGCCCTCACTGCTGCTGCACCTCTTTCTGCCCTGGCTGCTGCAGCGCCTCCCTCTGCCCTGAATGCTGTAGCACCTCTCTCTGTCCCGGCTGCTGCGGCACCCCTCTCTGCCCCGGCTGCTACAGCATCTCTCTCTTCATTGATGCTGCAGCACCTCACAATGCCCCAGCTGCTGCTGCAGCACCTTTATCTGCATTACCTATGTATTTGTTGCATGTCTGGGGACGCACAATCTCTGTTTTATACTTTGGGGGGGGGGGGGGGGGGTCTTGCCCAGGGAAAACTTTCACCCTGAGCTTTACGAGGTCTAGAACCGGCCCTGTGACCAATTTAGAATTTTTAAATATTTTTTTCTTTTCAAATATAACATGCCACCACATGTTGGGCAGGCCCCCAATTCAGTACAGGGGAGGGGGCGCTGAAACATACCCTTGCTCCGAGCACCATGGCACCTAACTACACCTCTGGTCAATGGTAGGGCAACTCACTGTTCCTAGTCAAAGAAGTACACAGACGTGGCTCATTAAAAATGGCATTGGCTGTTTTTTTTATTAAACTATTGCTTAAAGTTCTAAAAGTACAGACGAGTTGCCTGGTGCAAGTGAGCCGTGCCAAGCCACAATGCATAGTGACTTCTTCTTTTAATAGTGTTCACTCTAGGAGTGAAAAGGGGCATGGCGCCGGAAACGGGGGCACGGGCACGCAAATTAAGGGGCGTGGCCACGCCTACGTCATTTTAGGGGGCGGTGCGGCCCACAGACGCTACTATAGAGAGCGTCTGTGGCCGGCGACGTCACTGTTGGGGGCGTGCCCAGCACCTCCGTCGGTGCTGGGCTTCCCCCAGCTCTCTCCCAATGCGTGAATGGATGCCGCGCGCATGCGCACGGCATCTATACACTCCAGGAGGGCTGGAAGCGGGCGGCTGTTCTAGCAGGGCGCCGCAAAAGGGGCAGGGCGGGTTTTGCCTGCTAAAAAACGGGCAGTGCGCGGCGCCCTGCTAAAACAGCCTAGAGTGAACACTATTTCAATATGCATCTTTTTTGCACCACAGGCACAATGAGACGCCACTTAGTCTGTACCAGAGAAACGCGGGCTGGCAGGCTGCATCTCTAAGCACACTGAATTATCATATTACCTTTACAGACGTATAAAGTCACAGGTGAAGCACATCAGAACTTGGCAGGATAAGAAGCCTCAGCCACACTGCAGCGTAGCATTTTACATAATCATTCTCAAGCCGCGCATTAACCACTCAGATTCTAGCTATTATCTTCTAGAAGGTGCTACACAGTTGATAAGTCGCATCTGATTGGTTGCTATGGGCAACATCTCATCTTCTAAAAATCTGCACTTTAGTAAATATACGCCCTGGTGTGCCGAGAAGGACTGTTTAGTGCGATTGCGACAAAAGTGTATGAGGACCTATCTGTACAATGCGGAATGTACTGTATCATTATATAGTGATTCTGTATGCTCTGATTGGTTCTTACTGAAATATACAGTGCTATATAGTAGAGAAAGCCTAGCTTTATTTTAAATATGATATTTTGAATAATTATTATATTTAAATGACAAAAATATTGTTATTTGAGTTATACAGACTGAGGTCCGCAGAGGTTCTGTCCCTCCCACTGCAGGGCAACATAAGCGTGTCCTCTACACCCTCTTGTTTCAGGCTGTATGTCACAGTCTCACCCAGCAGCAGAGTGCAGTCGTCTTCTGCTACAGATCCCGAGGCCTGTGATTTACTTTCTAACTAGATTAGAACAATTGATAAGTGAAGAGAGCGGTTATGTCAAACCAGCCTGCTCCGTATTTTCCATTACTGCCTGAAAACAAATGTGAAAACAGCAGAGCTACATAATATCACATTGTATATTGTTTTTTTTTTTTTTTTTGTTATTCGCTGCTAGTTCTCTGAGATTTTCCAATGTAATATTATTACTAAAGCGCTGATAGAAACAACACAATTCTGTCTCTTGTACACAGGTTCCCGATGCTGCCCACAGCTGATAAATAGTCACTCAGAAGGCAGCAGGACAGAGGTTGATATATACAAAGAAACACATGGCTGCCTTATACTTATCATAGGGTACAATATCCATCTAATGAATGGGGTCTGCTCATTGTCTGCCGTAAACGCACTGGGGTAAAAATCGCTAGGGACGTGGAGCAGGATTCAACATGAATAAAATACCTATTATTGAATATGAACACAATGTACAGTATAGTACTAACCATAAATTCCTGTTAAAGTGGATATGTCACCATGAGTGAAATGGCTGAGATGATAGGAAGTAGGCTAGGTATTTGCAGCAGAAATGTAGAAATGTATTTATCTTTACTGTATATCACCTCCTAATATCAAGGGTTATTTGCACACATGTGCCATAGATTCTGTACAATAAAGCAGCGGCTGTGCAATATTTATTCTCCTTGGATGGAAAAAGTTGGATGGATGGTGGAATTCATGCTGAGTGTAGGCTGGACACAAGAGTCAGCTTGGTTATTGTTCCAGACTTTGTTTTTCACGTCAAGATTATTTAACATACAAGAATAAAGAAAATACATTTAGGGTAGTGGTTACCAATCTTTCTTGAATTACAGTATGGCACCCTAGAGTATCAGCATTTTTTTCACAGAACCCCTGGGATAAAAGTTTTTTATTGATAAATTTGGAAATAAAATATAAAATTAAGTAAATTGTGCCAACCTCTCCTCCTTAGGCTCAGTTATGTGGTGGTGTACAGTTCTGCTTCGGTTTGTCCACATGTGTTTTGATTGGCAGCAGCTAGCACTGGTTTTGCCTATCACTTTGACCATAAATGATTTGATTTGTTCCTGGTCTACTAACCCGGGGCACCACTGCAAGAGCCTTGCGGCACCCCAGGATGCCTAGGCACACAGTTTGAGAACCACTGATGTAGGGATTAGTTTACTAGGAGGAAGCAAAATTATGTTATTCTGTGTTCAGAGATTGTGTAAAACAAGTTTCACCATTCCTGCCCCATGGCACCTGCATTTGGCTTGTAGTGTGCCTGGAACTGGAGCCTGTAGATACTCCGAAGTGCCATCCTGTGCATCCTTAGAAAGTGCTGCAGGCTTAGATTCCTGGTCCAGCTAGTGGGCCAGCCACCTCATCATGATGTCATGACGTCCTGCTAAGGCTCTGGATGTGGCTAACTTCAATGCTACTTTGAGTAGACCAACAGTTTTACCGAAATGTTTGTCTCTGATGGTCTTATGAGCATGGAGAGTGTGGAAAATTGCAGATCAAGCCCACAGTGTTTGATGCAGTTGGAAGCAATTGGGCATACAGTATGCTGCTCTCAAATGGCATGCACAGAAAAATGCTTATACTGTACCATATTCATCTGTGCATTGTCCATGCCTACAGTACATGTAAGACATGCTCCACTATTCAGTTTATGGTCAATTATGCATCAGCCCCACTGTATATAAGAAAATATACCCTTAGACACAGCACTTACAGTAGCATGTTCCCTACCTTGCTACTGATCTATCAAAAATGTAATATAGATCAGTCAAATATAAAATCACGATTTAATACATTCAGTACTTTGATAAGTGGCAGTAATAACCTGAATAAAAATATAATTTGTACATAATAACAATCCCCTTTGCTTAGTACTCTACTCATCATTCTTACTACTATATTCATCACAGCTTTCTTGTATTTATTGTATTATCCCAGATGATAAAAATGTTTATCTTTAAAAAATAAATAAATAAATCAAATCCAGAAAATGATCTTAGATAACTCAGAAAAGCAATACAGGTTGAGTATCCCTTATCCAAAATTCAAAATCACACATTTTTGGTTCCCCTACTGAGATAATGACACATATATATGTATATTATATTATATATTTATAGAATATATCTATATATACACATAATATATAATATATATGTCATTATCTCAGCAGGGGACCCAAAAATTTGCAATTTGGGATTTTGGATAAGGGATACTCAACCTGTATAAGGAGCCAATCTGCTATATAGTTTCCTGACACCTGTCATTCTATGAATGATGGGTTCAGGAATCGATCAGAGCTTTTCTTGATTGACGCGTTTATTCACAGATGGCATTTTCATCAGAGGCACAAGCTGTAATTATGGCATGAACAGGGTGGCACTGAACAATATTTTAGGAGAAAAGCTGAAATTAATGTAGTGAGTGGTGATACAATGGACTAGTAGTGATGTATTCATACCTTCCATCATGAAACTTTGGGTCTGCAAAAGTAGTTACAGAGAGAGCAGTTCCTAACACCAGAGTGTGGGCCTGTGCCTATATACACGTGCAAGTAGGATAAATAGGCACATTTGTTAAGTTTCTGGAAATTACTTTTATTGCCTTAATCCATGTGAAGTAGATGTTAGAGACAGACTAAGCAATGGAATCTGAGCAGTAATGGTCTTCCAGCTAACTCATAATATTATATGCCATTTGTGTTCACATGGTTTCCATGTAAGAACATACAATATTGTACATCATTTATGTAATGAGAACTGTGTGTATATATGCATAAATTAGAATTGGAAAAAAATGTGATGAGTTAGGGTCAGGGCCGTCTTAACAGCAGTGTAGGCCACTAGGCAAAGCAATGCTCATCCTCCAGCGATAGGGGTGGTGGTGGTGGTGGTGGGGGTGCTATTAGCGCAGCTTTGATGTCCTGTGGGGCGGTAGGGGGTGTTCTATCTTCTGATCAGAATGTAGGACCTGGAGCAGTAATTTTTGCTAATTACTCCTTTACTGCACAGATGGTGGGAGATAGGACGGGAGGGAGAACTCTAAACTGTAGAAGGGGTTATTGGACAGAATAAAAGAGCCCTAGTACATGACTTCAAGGATGGTAGGGGGTGTTTAATATGCAGGGGAGGGGTGGATAGTGGAGTGGGCTTAATATTAATCATTTTCTGGAGGGCCGGCAGCTTGTTTATCTGCAGATATGTCCAGTTCCTGGAAAGAGATTTCTTAGCTTTCAATGGGATAAAAGGTACTTGAGAATCAGAGTTCAGAAGCCAGAGTAATCCACCGACAAAAATATAAAACCGCATACCAGGTGTGTGGAGCTGGAGCAGGGACCAGCTGCTGGAAGGCTGATATCTCTGGTTCTAGGCATAGTAGAGACAAGCTGCCAGTGTCAAATGAAAGGGGAGAGTCACAGCTTTTGTCCTATACCCTCATAAAACACTAAGTCAGACAGAACCTGAGATATCTTGCTGGGAAAAGCAATTAACAGGCTCGGATGGGGATATTTCCGGTTCCCCATGGCCAATTTTCAAAATGCTGGTACCTCTGGAAAAAGGGGACACTCAGCTATAAGCATACAGTCCACTTACTCTTGGGGCCCTTGGGCATCTGCCCATTGAGGCCATACGAAAAGACGGCCCTGGTTAGGATGTACATAAGAATGGCACTTCAACATAACTCATATTACTACAGATGTGTCCTTTATTACTGTTGCTTCAGTCTCACCAAAGAGCCCCTCTTAGTAGACCAGGTCTCGGGTGATTGGCCGTGCTCAGCAGTTTTTTCTTTCAAAATATGCATCTTATTTGCATAAATAAAACTGGGAGCAACAAAACTATGTTGCTAGCTTACACTGATGAATGTGATGTGCGACATTTGTACATCTGTGTACCACTGAGTATGAATATATGTCAAAGAAGGCTCAGATGTAAGTGGCCACCACTCTCCCTCACGTCAGGGTTCCGTAATGATTAGTTTGTGACTTTCTCATACCCCTTTCAGATCGCAATGCCGGGTCCCACCTGGAAATTGGAAATGGGTACTTCCCGGGTGGGATCCAGCATTGGACCTGGGAGATGAGATCATGGTGGCCATTCCGAGTTGTTCGCTCGTTAGCTGCTTTTAGCAGCAGTGCACACGCTAGGCCGCCGTCCTCTGGGAGTGTATCTTAGCATAGCAGAATAGCGAACGAAAGATTAGCAGAACTGCTACTAAATAATTCTCTGCAGTTTCTGAGTAGCTCCAGACCTACTCCTAGACTGCGATCACCTCAGTCCGTTTAGTTCCTGCTTTTGACTGTGTTCGGCCAGCCACTCCCCCGTTTCTCCAGCCACTCCTGCTTTTTACCTGGCATGCCTGCGTTTTTTAGCACACTCCCTGAAAACGGCCAGTTTCCGCCCAGAAACACCCACTTCCTGTCAATCACACTACGATCACTCGAGCGATGAAAAAACATCGCTCGGGCTTGTGCAAATCTCCAAAGTTTTGTGTTAAATTAATGAACGCATGCGCGCTGCGTACCATGCGCATGCACATTTTCCACCTAATCGCTGCGTTGCGAAAAATGGCAACGAGCGAACAACTCGGAATGACCACCCATGTTTGCGCTGCCTCTCCTTATCTACTGAATGGGTCCCTTGTCGCATCAACCCGTTAACACTGCACCTGACCCAGTATTGAACCCGGGAATAACCCTGCTTTATTCCCAGGTTGAATTACTGGGTCAGGCGACCCGGGAATTCGACCATGGCTCCTTTCACACCACGCAGCGACCCGTGTCGACCCGGCAATATACCAGGTCGATACTGGGTTATTTGTGCGTTGTGAAAGGGGTATAAGTGTACAAAACTAAATCCTTTGCCATACTGTGAGTTGCTTTTTCGCTGCATCTGCAATGCGAGTAAGATACACTACACTACTCGCAGCATATGGCATAAGGACAACCAGTAATGAGGACGTGTCTGTTCATGGGCACCTGGTGCTGCTTTCCCCAATGTGTCCTTTATGCTTATATTTTGTCCAGTGCACCTGTGCAGCATTTGTGTAATGTCTCTGAATAAAGTTCTCTGAGTGAACAGTGCTACAGTATATGTTGGTGCTGTATTTTCAAAAAGATAACAGTAGTGTGAAAAAAGAAGACTTCTGTTGCCATAATTTTTAAGAAGATAATTGAAAATAAGTATTTATTTTACCGTACTGTATTCTCCATATATTTAATTCAGAATGATAAGCTACAACCGTTGAAATCTATACAACTGATATTAGGAGATAGAATGAATCCTCTTGCACCCTGGGCTGACAGCAGTAATTTACTGTACTACGGAGATATGATTTACTCACCTGAATTCACACATAGAGAATTAAATTAGTACCAGCAGCATCAACAGTATGTGCAGAAAGCTGCCAGTGTAGCCAGATCGGATTCGCTTTCCCTCCTATGCTCGATCACTCCATCTCAATGGCAGTTTAACTGGGACAGTAAGATAAACAGCTGCTATGTTTTGCCAGGGGGGCCAGCAAGACCTCAGCATCATAGGGATCACAGAACCTTATGTATCAAGCTGGCATTCAGATCTATGGCTTGGGTGTGACCAGGCCAGGAGCAACTTGATAAGTTCCACAGTGAAGCAAGTTGTAGCGGGTGTATATAATCGACACAGTGCATTGTGACCATGTCACAAGAGAGGCTGCGAGGAACCCTCGGAAATCCAGAGAACACAATGACCCTGAATTAAAACTGTTCATTCTTATTAATTGCTTGTGCTCCCAGCAGTTAGTGGCTGGCTTTGATATAGACAGCTGGTGTCACCATGAAAAACATATTATGCTTCACTTCACCACCTCTAAACTGTAATAGTTTTCTCTCAATTCTTTTATGTGTTCTTTTGGCCAAACCAGTTAATACAACTTTCAGAGTGAGTGCAGTTTATTTATCTGTAATTATTGGAAACCATCATAATTAAAACATTAGATTATTGTAATACATTACATTGCAAATCATTAATGTTTTATTTTGTAATGCAGAGCCCTAGTGAAGGGTGCGTGATTCAGTGCACAGGGTAAAGGGTCTGTACGGTCATTGCCCTGGTGGCTCCTGTAACCTCGTTGTACTGTATATGATACATTATATTTGGCCTCATTAATGGCCATATTTATCAATATTATTTTTACTAAAATAAGGTGAAAAGGGGTGTTTTCACACCCATTTTACATTATTTTGATATCACCTACTGTAAATGTACAGTACTAATGGGCAATTGAAGGAGAATTCACAAAAATCTTCTCCAAGCCCTTAAATTCAAATTTTTCTAGTAAGCAGGTTGCATTTCCCATACTTGTAATGGGAAATGCGTTCTGGCTAAATTTACTGATTTTTTTCCCCAAAAGAATACCAGAGGGAGCCCTGTGATAATAATGCTGTCTTGAGATAGCATTATCGAGGCTTCACCCTGGTTCCCCTAACCCAGCATGCTGTCAGTGAAGCCTGAGCTCGGATCCGGTCCATGTGATTAATCATGTGTGGTTGCTAGACACACAGGCTGATCACTGTGTAAAAATAAAATAAAAATAAATAATAATAATAATATTGTATTGCAGCTGAGAACAATAGATGAAGGGTTTATGTTAATAAACCATGTTGTACCTAGGCGCAGCAAACTAGCCAAGATAACCGTGGACCCATCTTTATCTGCACCCAGGGATCTGTGATCGGTAAGCTCCGGTCATCAGTTCCTCCTGCTGTGATCCCGGACATCTGATCAGTAATGTGAGCTGAGATGCTGCAAAGCGCTGGCATGTCTGTTCGCTTTGCTGATCACAGGGTTCACAGCAGCAGCAGCACAGGAGAACAGATCTGTCGCTGCATGTGATAATTGATATATCCATGCAATGTATCAATTATCACATTGTGGAAGGGGGGCAAATTGATCACATCCCTTCCGCATATGAGATGCAAATTGTTATCAATATGCCTCTAAGTGTATATAGCACAGGATACCAACCATACATCAATGTGCATATTGATATGCATACATATGCTTTCTCCAAACCACTCTGTCCCCTACCGTTTAACTAGCAGCCCTCTCCCAACTTCAAATCAACTGCACATTTTAAACTTGGCTCATGCAATGGAACATGGTTTGGCCAATGTGAAAAGTTCTACCTTCCAGCTGGATTTACTCCTAACTCTAAATCATGGTTATTATGATGCTTCTCCTTTAACGGAGCAATCAGCCTGTAATTGATAACAGTACACAAGTGCATACAAACATGCAAAATAGTAGAAACAAAAAATAATGCTCATTAAGGAAAAAAAAAATATCTGGCATACGACACATACTTTTATTTCACCAGTCATGTAAAACACTTGGAAATGGCTCCAATATAATCTGTTTTAATGGAGTGATAACAAAAAAAAAAATGAAATTACTCCTACGTGCTGGCTATCGATTTAATCATCCTCCAATTATTTCTCATACTGCGAGGCTCACTCTGCTGCATGAATGAAGATGGATGAAATATATTCAATTAAGAAAATTTGTGACTGTCATATTCTTAGCCAAATGTATACAGTTAGAAATGAAATAAAAAGCAAACAAGCTGGGACCCTTTGTGCGTGTCCATGTTTTATTGTCTGTTTCGTCTTATACGTAATCGTGCACTTTACAGAATGTTGTGACAAGTAGAGTCTGTACCACTAGCATTATACTGTATACTGTAAATGGATTTACAGAAAACATCAGTCACACATTGGGTCACATGCTGAGTTGGGAGTACACCATACATGCTGACTTCCTCTGGTAGTGGGTAGCAAGGTCAACTCAGTGGGGGGATGTGTTGCTGGAAAGTGAGCAGGTCAGAGGTTGGGATGGTGTTGGTATTATTATATTATTATATTATTATATTATTATAATGAGGTTGGCATTATTGTGGCCCGACCCCCATCACACAATGATGTCCATGTATTATGTTATTGGCTGCCCGCATAACCCACTTTTGCCCGGTAATTAGGTGACTGCGAGCAGGTAGTGGCTGGCTTCAGGAGACTTGCTCACTCTTGCAGGAAGCCGGGAGTGTCACTGGGTTTGCGGGAGCCTCCCGGTAATTACAGGGGAGTAGTCAAGTAGGGAGTACACCCATTTGCTCAAAAATACTTTTCATTGCACTGCATGTACATAAAATTAATTCTTACATGTTTACAGGGCCATAACTAGTGGTATATGAGCAGTGCTGCTACCCAGGGCACAAGGTGCTGGGGATATCTCCATTGCTGCCCTACAATACTTCCATTTGTCTTGCTGAGTGCACCCTGCAGCCAGTAAAGATGCTTCAGAGCTACCCAGGGAGGATACTCTGGACATGGACCCCACAGCATGTAGAGCTGCAGTACTATTCTTCCTGGTGCCAGTGTCTCTTCTATGGTATTGCATGTGTATGCAAAATTGTTCACATCTGACACTCGTGCCACGTGTGGAAAAGTAGGAGTAGGCTGAGTATAGTATGGGCATGTTAGTGTATTTATGAACAGGGCCATCTTTTCATATGGGCTCAATGGGCACTTGCCCAAGGGCCCCTGGAGTATAAGGGCCCTATGCAGATAGCTGAGGGTGACATTTTTCCAGGGGTACCAGATTTTTGAAAATCGGCCCTAGGGAACCAGAGACATCTGACTTCGAAGCAGTGGCCCCCATCCCTGCCAGATACCTCTGGTTCTGTCTGACTTAGAGTTTTTCTGATGATATTTTCCAAAACTTGGGTTCTCTCCTTTCGGTGGACACTGGCAGCTTGTCTATACTATGCCCAGAACCAGAGATATCAGCCTTCCAGCAGCTGCAGTCAAGCAAGCTGCCCTCGCACCAAACATGATGAATATTAAGCCCAATCCACTCTCCACCCCTCCCCTGCATATTAAATACCCCCTACCACCCTGGAAGTCATGTACCATGGTCCCTTCATTTGTCCCAATGGCCCCTTCTACAATTTAGTGTTCTCCCACCCGCCCCATCTCCCACCATCTCTGCAATAAAGGTCCTACGGGTTGGGGCTGAGTGGTCGGGATCCCAATTGCAGAATGCAGGCAGGGGTGGATGGGAGCAGAACGAAGCCCCTTGCAGGTTTGCTGTGCTCTCCATGCTGACGATCATTACTGCCTACATGGGAGCAACCAGCTTCAGCAAATGTTAGTGGAGAATACTTACTGAAGTAATGAACACCTGGCTTTAAGTGGCACTGCCATATGTGATGAGCTATATCAAAATATCTATACATACTATAGACACACAAATGCAAGTGCTTATGTAGCATCTGTATAGTGTCCAACACAGTATCAAAACATTGCTTCAATAAGTTACATCTAATTATTTGATTGCAACATACAGATGGAACTCCGTCTGTGATTAGGGGTGCGCCTATCGCCGAGAGCATCTCCATCCTGCCGGGAGCGCGTGCCCATAATGGAGACGTGCCCAATTCATTAGAACCGGAGCGTCTCTGTGCACTCCCGGTGTGACTAGGAGGATGGATCGCCTAGTCACGCCGAGAGTGCATGTTTGCGATGGAGCCGCCTCAGATGAGTGCGGCTCCATCTGTAATAGCGCAAAAGGAAAAAAAAATAACTTTCCACTAAGCAAACAAAAACATATGTCAAATATTGAACGTTAGCTAGGTTCAGTTAAAAAATAGTGTACAAACAGACTGCGTAGGGAATATAATGCGACCATAGCAGCATAAATGCACCGTCTGGGCTTCCGGAGCGCCTCTCGAGGCATCACCTTGGCTTGGAAGGGGTTAACGTTTTGTGGTGGGAGGAACGTAGATGGAAGGACCGGGAGGCTATTGGCTGGATTGTGGATAGGGGCTGTACTGCCATGCATATAGGTTGCTGACCTAGTACTTCCTGTCTCTTTCAGTTCTTCACGTAACCCACCCTCCCGCCCTGAAAAACCTGGTTTTGTTCTCCTGTTGGGTTCATTGTGTCGGCTTTTGGTGGCCGGTTTCTGAACGGTTACTTAATTTTAATTATGAGTTCAAGGTTGGTAAGTTTGGGTGTACTTTGAGGTAATTTTATAGTTTTTATAATTAGTTTACGGGCATCATTTTACCAAGTGGGTCCATATAATTGGTATATAAACATATGTGGATGGCGGGACCGGTGGCCCAATTTTTATCCCGTAGGGACGGAGCGTACCTCCGTCCCTACAACTGTTGGTGGACAGGGGTAGTGGCAGAAGGTCGACCCCTGTCCTTGGATTTTTGATTTTCGATGTCTGGGATGGAGGCAGGAGGCCGATCCCGGAACATCTGGGGCAGAAGGCTCCCTCACACATATGTTTTTTATTGCTTGTTTTTGCTGTATTATAATGTTGATCACCCATGTTACGTTTATTATGTTTAACCGTTCTTCTCCCCGCCACCTTAGTTAGAGAGGGAAGTCTGCATTTTAGTTTTAGTATTTAATAGGCCTTCCTCTCAGTCAGAAAATAAAAGCTGACCCCTTTCACGCCAATTACAGTTGTGGTGTCTTTATTTCATAAGATAAGTGTGCTTGAGTGGCGCGTGGATGCATCTGATGTGTGAGGTTTAAGACTGCGTAGGGAATATAATGTGACCATAGCAGTATAAATGCACCGTCTGGGCTTCCGGAGCGCCTCTCGAGGCATCACCTTGGCTTGAAAGGGGTTAACGTTTTGTGATGGGAGGAACGTAGATGGAAGGACCGGGAGGCTATTGGCTGGATTGTGGATAGGGGCTGTACTGCCATGCATATAGGTTGCTGACCTAGTACTTCCTGTCTCTTTCAGTTCTTCACGTAACCCACCCTCCCACCCTGAAAAACCTGATTTTGTTCTCCTGTTGGGTTCATTGTGTCGGCTTTTGGTGGCCGGTTTCTGAATGGTTACTTAATTTTAATTATGAGTTCAAGGTTGGTAAGTTTCGGTGTATTTTGAGGTAATTTTATAGTTTTTATAATTAGTTTACGGGCATCATTTTACCAAGTGGGTCCATATAATTGGTATATAAACATATGTGGATGGCGGGGCCGGTGGCCCAATTTTTATCCCGTAGGGGCGGAGCGTACCTTCGTCCCTACAACTGTTGGTGGACAGGGGTAGTGGCAGAATGTTGACCCCTGTCCTTGGATTTTTGATTTTCGATGTCTGGGATGGAGGCAGGAGGCCAATCCCGGAACATCTGGGGCAGAAGGCTCCCTCACACATATGTTTTTTATTGCTTATTTTTGCTGTATTATAATGTTGATCACCCATGTTACGTTTATTATGTTTAACCGTTCTTCTCCCCGCCACCTTAGTTAGAGAGGGAAGTCTGCATTTTAGTTTTAGTATTTAATAGGCCTTCCTCTCAGTCAGAAAATAAAAGCTGACCCCTTTCACGCCAATTACAGTTGTGGTGTCTTTATTTCATAAGATAAGTGTGCTTGAGTGGCGCGTGGATGCATCTGACGGGTGAGGTTTAATGGATTTCTTGGATTTCTATCATTCACAACATCATCTATAAACAAAACAGTTGTTTATTATAAGAACTCATTGTTGTAGTCACATTTACAGTTAAAACCACTATTATATATTTACATATTTATATTTAAATATCTCAGTCCTTATACTAAGCTCAGTTATATAGTATACTAGCGACCTGCCCTGGCTTTGCATTCACGACAATAGCCTTTTTTAAACTGAAGTCCTATAAGAGTTCCTATTAAATGACACGACAATTAATATTTGTTTTTTTCTCCTGATTTGTTTTTGTTGTGACCCGCAAAAGAGCCATGTAAAGGTGCCCATAAGAAAACATTCTCCACTTAGTTAAAATTGGATAATACGTATCAATTTATACATACTATTAAATAAAGTCCATTGCTGTGATAAATCTTCAATGGTTTAGGCAACGTAGGCCAAGAAAGTGGTAGGACGGCTGTTTTTTCTTTGACTTACTTCACTAAAATCGACACCGCTCGGCTCCCTTTTGTCATAGATTAATGTTTCATACAACTAAACCTTCCTTGACAAATGCTCTATAGAATTGTAAAAACCGCATCAAAATCCATCCAATGCTTTCTTGAGATTAGCCTGAACAAAGAGACACCTACAGGGGAATTTATTTTATACTATGTACAGATGTTTGTGCACTTTGATGGTCCTGCAATATGAAAATATTTTAAATTGCGGTACTCAGGATTGGAAAAATCACTGAACTACATCAGCACAAATGATTGACATTTCAGTTTTTACTCTGTGTCTTCAGCATCTCTGGGTGCGCTGAATGATGATGTCATTACCTGGAAAGCTAGAGGGGAGAAGTTGGAAGGAGCAAAGTCTTTAATAATAAAGCTTGAAACTGGTGTTTTGTGTAGCAGTGCAGGAGCTATGTTTCAGGAATGGAGAGGCATAAAGCCATTTCTACATAAGGGTTCAGTTTTGTACTGGCTCAAAGTTTGTGTTCCTTTGGTCTCATCCTTTACATTTTATTATACCTATTCTGCACCTCCATATTTCCGTACAGGGAAGAGGCACATGCTCAATAATGTGATCTAGGCAGCATAACCAAAGACTTGTGTACACTGTACCTAATAAAAAGTTGTTTGTTTGTGACCCCTCCCCCTTTCTAGCACCTGATATATAATTATCTCCAGAAATGATTGAGCAGCTGCCACTGTTTGTTTGCATGTGTGAGAAGGCATTGAATGGGAGCAGCATTTGAAAGGCATGCTGTTCCTTGTAGTGCTAATGGGAGATCCTGGGGGTGGCTCCCAAGTAAGCTGGCCCTCTGTCTGGATGCATTTTAGTATGAGTCTTTATCATGTGGCCTTACTGTAGACAAATCACAGGGCCCTATGTGGGCACTGCCATTATGTAGTGTTAGGACTGCTGATATCGGAGAAGACTTGATGCGGCTCAGTTGCTAAGCATGTCTTTGCAAATGCATGTGACCAATTTCTCTGAAATTCTATTACCAGATAGGTTCAGATATGGTTACAGATAATTTTAAGTGTGCTGGGGGGATACCAGGGGGTAGGAAAAAACATCCCCCCCTCTCTGTCTGCTACTTATTATTATTATTACCAATTATTTATATAGCGCACACATATTCCACAATGCTTTACAGAGAATATTTGGCTAGTCACATCAGTCCCTGCCCCAGTGGAGCTTACAATCTATATTCCCTACCACATGTACATGCACAAACATTCACACCAGGGTTAATTTTGTTGGGAGCCAATTAACCTACCAGTATATTCTTGGATTGTGGGAGGAAACCGGAGTTCCCGGAGGAAACCCACACAAGCACGGGGAGAATATACAAACTCCACACAGTTAGGGCCATGGTGGGAATCTAACCCATGACCTCAGTGCTGTTAGTCAGTAATGCTAACCATTACACCGTCTGTGCTGCAGTCCCCAAAAAAGGGGCATATGGCCAATATAATAATATAAAAGATATGTATTCACATTTTGAATGTCGACATTTTGACTACATCCCATCTGGGTTATACCTATATGGCTTAAATTGATTCATCATGATTTCATGACCAATGCTTACGTGGTAATCATTTTGAATTGTTCCTTTAACTTGCAGACAGTCTAGTCCTGATTCCCAGACTTTGTTTATGTTTCGTTGTGTGTTACTCTGCGTAGTTACATAAGGTACATTTGCTCAGACGATTGTGGCAGCCAGTGATTGATTAGAAATATAAAACAAATGTTTCAGTCTATTATACTGTAAGCCAGATGCTTCTGCCAAGAGTAGGCCTTACAGTATGTTATGCCCAAGCATTGGTTTAGTCGCCCATTTTTGTCTCATATACTATACTGTAGAAGCATTAATAACTTTAAGAACCAGTAGATTTTGTTCAACAGTATCTTAGAACAGATTACTGGGGGTTTTATTATGATTTTATTTTTAAAGTGAGTGGTCATGTACAAGCTTTTTTCTGTTAAAATAGTACAACAAATTCTGACAAATTGCATGAGATTAGTTAATTAAGAATAAGAAAAAAACAGAACCATCTGGCAGAGAAATTCACATACACAGTGCTTTTATAGCCATATTTAGACTAGTCCATAATAGCTGGATATACTGTATGTTCCAAATTACACAGGTAGGTATTGCAGAAGAATGGGGTTTGTGCTATGTGCAGAACCAGGTGGTTACGGCCCGTGCAAGGTTTCTCAACACCCTAGGCAAGACTTCAGCCTAATGCCCCCAACCCTTCAGATGAAACTGAGACTTTTAAGTTCCACAGCCACCACTTTCATTATGTATAACAAGGATGTTTCTTTCAAAGACGTCCTACATTTTGTGTTAGGCAGACTCTGTGGCACTCTTCCCAGATCCTGGTGCCCTAGGCAGTGCCTAAAGCTGCCTAATGGTAGAGCAGGCCCTGCTGTGGGTTATGCATTAGGCAGGGTCCATAGGTTCTGATTGAAGGTTTAGATGTTTTATTCTATATTTAAAGGAAGGTTCTTCTGAATTTGCAGTTGCGGGTGGAAAATCCAAATAACAACCCAGTCCCAAAAGCTTACCGGGGTGCTGCAGCCAGGCTTCCCAGTTTAGGATGATGGGAGGATATATGTGTTTTGAATGGGAACAAAAACCCCTTCAGTAAACTGTTTGATTATGTCCAACTCCAAACCCAAGAATTCACCTTGGTGGGCTGAACATTATAATGAGATGAGGGTGGTAGGAATATGTTCCTGATTTAACAGCTGTTTAGTTGTACAAAGCAGATAGATGTTATGCCACCTCAGTGATGACTACACCTTATACACACAGCCTGAAGGTCATTTTAGCCAAAAATGTTAATAACTTTGTGCATTAAACAAAGTGTGTGCACATTCACACAATTCATTTATGTTTCATATGCACCTTGGCCCTCATTCCGAGTTGATCGGTCGCAATGCGAATGTAGCAGAGTTACACACGCTAAGCCGCCGCCTACTGGGAGTGTATCTTAGCTTCTTAAAAGTGCGACCGAAGTAATCGCAATATTGCGATCACAAACCTCGTAGCAGTTTTGGAGTAGCTTCAGACTTACTCTGCCTGTGCGATCAGTTCAGTGCTTGTCGTTCCTGGTTGACGTCACAAACACACCCAGCGTTCGCCCAGGCACTCCCACCGTTTCTCCGGCCACTCCTGCGTTTTTTCCGGAAACGGTAGCGTTTTCAGCCACACGCCCCTGAAACGCCGTGTTTCCGCCCAGTAACACCCATTTCCTGTCAATCACATTACGATCGCCGGAGCGATGAAAAAGCCGTGAGTAAAATTACTTTCTACATAGCAAAGTTACTTGGCGCAGTCGCAGTGCGAACATCGCGCATGCGTACTAAGCGGATTTTCATTGCGATGCGATGAAAAATACCGAGCGAACAACTCGGAATGAGGGCCCTTATACACACACAGTCTGAAGGTCATTTAATACAATATTTTAATAACTTTGTGTATTAAACAAAGTTTGTGTACATTGAGCCATTAGAAGACAAAGGTTTCACTATCTCACTCTCACTCCAAAAATTCCGTATTTCGGAATATTTGTATATGGGATACTCAACCTGTATTAGCAAGAAATAGTTGGAAGAAAGTCATAAGACGGATTTGCTGTCTCTGTTAAGGACCCTACACACTTGCCGATTACACTGAGCTATATGAACGATATCTCGTGTGTAGGCACCAACGATGAACAATGCACAGTCCCGCGGTCATTCATCGTTGGTGCCGGCTCGTTTATACATGCATCCCAATATGGACAATCTCGTCCATATTAGCATGCAGGGCTATGGGGCCAGGTGACGTCAGGTAGTGAAGAAACTTCACTCCCCCTGTCACCCCCTGCCGCCGGTCATCCATCGGCCGTATCGTCCGTCGGGCACCTCGGCCAATGTGTAGGGCCAATAGACAAGGTCCTGCGCGGCATAATGTGCCCCTGAATCAGAGATGAAAGTTCATTATGAGATTGAGAAACAAGTATTCAGATTTGTAGAAATAAATACACAGTATATTATTGTCCAATTACACAGATAGAAACTTTATGTATTGCTTAGAGTCACCAGGGAGAATGCATATCAATAAATCAACAGCAGTGGGGACTTGTTACATAAGTATCCAAGATAAATAGCAATTTGAAAACAAAACTCAGTTTGTAATAACCAACTCCAGCAGCCCCTGGTTCAACAAGCGAAACATTCACTCTCAAATGTGTACTGTATGCATTAATGCCTGATTCCAGTCTTAGATCCTTATTGAGGCTCTTATTTTGGCAGTCTTATTTTACAGGTGCTCTAGTTATCATACACAATTAAGTGCTTCTATGCAAAGGATACCCAGCCGTGCTGGAAACACTATAGGTTTCCCAATTATTTGCCGGCTGGTTAATACCTGTCTTGATACTGCAAAAGATTTGAACTGAACAAGGAGGCCGTGGTGGTGTCGCAGTCCCGAAGATGCGTTTCGCCCATTGCACGTGCTTGATTACTTCTGATCAGATAGCCGCCGCCCATAGAGAGTGAAAACCCTGCCCCGTGCAAGTGTGCAAATGCATGTGTACGCCGTGCAAAAACTTTGCCAGACAGTGGACATTTGCCAATCCATTCGCAACTCATTCACCATCTAATGATTTTTCAGGTCTGACATCACACATCCTCCCTGAAAACTAGAGATGAGCGGGTTCGGTTCCTCGGAATCCGAACCCCCCCAAACTTCACCCATTTTACACGGGTCCGAGGCATACTCGGATTCTCCCATATGGCTCGGTTAACCCGAGCGCGCCCGAACGTCATCATCCCGCTGTCTGATTCTCGCGAGATTTGGATTCTATGTAAGGAGCCGCGCATTGGAAATGATAGTGAGAGGACGTAGCTGGCGTCCTCTCACTTTGTTTCAGGGGGCTGCAGTGCAAATATCTTTATTCTGGGGACCAGCAGTATTATAGGAGGAGTACAGTGCAGAGTTTTGCTGACCAGTGACCACCAGTATTATACATTGTCTGCCTGAAAAACACTCCATATCTGTGCTCAGTGTGCTGCATATATCTGTGCTCACACTGCTTTATTGTGGGGACTGGGGAGCAGCTGTATTATATAGGAGGAGTACAGTGCAGAGTTTTGCTGACCAGTGACCACCAGTATACGTTGTCTGCCTGAAAAACGCTCCATATCTGTGCTCAGTGTGCTGCATATATCTGTGCTCACACTGCTTTATTGTGGGGACTGGGGACCAGCAGTATTACATAGGAGGAGTACAGTGCAGAGTTTTGCTGACCAGTGACCACCAGTATACGTTGTCTGCCTGAAAAACGCTCCATATCTGTGCTCAGTGTGCTGTATATATCTGTGCTCACTCTGCTTAATTGTGGGGACTGGGGACCAGCAGTATTATATAGGAGGAGTACAGTGCAGAGTTTTGCTGACCAGTGACCACCAGTATTATACGTTGTCTGCCTGAAAAACGCTCCATATCTGTGCTCAGTGTGCTGCATATATCTGTGCTCACACTGCTTTATTGTGGGGACTGGGGAGCAGCAGTATTATAGGAGGAGTACAGTGCAGAGTTTTGCTGACCAGTGACCACCAGTATTATACGTTGTCTGCCTGAAAAACACTCCATATCTGTGCTCAGTGTGCTGCATATATCTGTGCTCACACTGCTTTATTGTGGGGACTGGGGAGCAGCAGTATTATAGGAGGAGTACAGTGCAGAGTTTTGCTGACCAGTGACCACCAGTATTATACGTTGTCTGCCTGAAAAACACTCCATATCTGTGCTCAGTGTGCTGCATATATCTGTGCTCACACTGCTTTATTGTGGGGACTGGGGACCAGCAGTATTATATAGGAGGAGTACAGTGCAGTTTTGCTGACCAGTGACCACCAGTATACGTTGTCTGCCTGAAAAACGCTCCAAAAATGTCCGGTGCACATCACTACTGAAAACGCTTGTGAACACCTGCATTTTTCCTGACAGTCTCAGAAAATGTCCAGTTCGCATCCAGTCAATCAACTTGCATATGATTGGCAATCAAAATTTTGGCACAATTTTATTGCAGTTTGGCCTCGCACATGCTAATGGAATAATATGAATGATTCTGATATGAATAAGATCCAGACACACAGTGTCTCCAAACACTATCACGACATCCATGGTGGAGATCCAAAATGTCTAAAACTTTTAGGCTTAGAACACATACCCCACACTATACGTGGGGGTGATAGATATAAGAGATTATGTAGACAGGATGTACCAGATGAACAGTATATTCCCCGAGGGCCTTAATGAGGCAGTGGAATTAAATACTGTAATCTGAGGAACATATAGAAACTGGAAGATTGGGCTATAAATAGGATTGCACTGCCCCCCTCATTTGAGCCTACTGTGGGTGGGGGTTCGTGGGGCCGTTGCGTCCCTCGGGTTCGCCCGGGGCATGGTGGGTTGCTGGTCGGGGGGGCTGGCGGACCGGATTGCACTTGGTGGGGGTCATCGACTCATGGGGAAGGGGGATGTGGGTGCAGTGTGCTCCGCATGCAGGGGTGCTGTCGAGAAGGTCGGCGGCATCCCCTGGTGTGTGGGGTGCAGTGTATCCGCGCCCGCTCCGGGTGGAAGGATTGCTGTCCCAGCTGTGGGCGACTTGGCCTGCCGGCGGCCTGGGCTGTTGCCTCGGCTGGGCCCGGGGCGGGCTCGGGGGATGCGCCGACTTTATGGACCCATACTCACAGCGGGCTCCTTTCCCCCACATACCAATAATAAGAAATCCCCTTATTTAAATAGGAAAAGAGGAGCTAAGCTATGTGCATAACAACACTAACAGTATTAATAGAAACAAGGATAGGGTTAACAAACTAAATTTATATATTCTGTGGAAGTCTGAAACGAGCAACTAAGTTCTTAGAGAGAACAGTAATTCAGTCCATATTTTCCCCAATCTCCCTGGTTCCCCCCCCCCCTTTCCCCCCCCCCTCTCTCCCCTTTTTTCCGTTTTTCTCTTTTTCCCCTTTTTTTCCCCCCCGTTTTTCTTTTTCAAATACTGAAATAATGAGCCAAAACAATATGATATTTATTGGTTTATGAGAGTTATAGACATAGTAACAGATATAGGAGCCGAGGAGATGAGCTAGATATATGTCCATCTATATAACTATTCTTAGATATGTCACATGAAGAAACAATTCCCCAGATTAGGAGATGTAATCAAAATATGTCCTCATAATAACCTGTTCTCATAATTGGTTCATATTAACTGAAGGAAACGATTGCGGGTTACCATGCCAACAGGCGTGACTGCCCCGTTACGTAGGCTGGGGACTGCAGTGTCAATCAAGACAGGATGGCCCTTCCAAAAAATACTCCCCAAACAGCACATGATGCAAAGAAAAAAAGAGGTGCACCAAGGTGGCTGTGTGACTAAGCTAAGCGACACAAGTGGCCGACACAAACACCTGGAGCATCTAGGAGTGGCACTGCAGTGTCAGACAGGATGGCACTTCTAAAAAATAGTCCCCAAACTGCACATGATGCAAAGAAAAAAAGAGGCGCAATGAGGTAGCTGTGTGACTAAGCTAAGCGACCCAAGTGGCCGACACAAACACCTGGCCCATCTAGGAGTGGCACTGCAGTGTCAGGCAGGA